>NW_021271157.1:0-1143 GCF_002162155.2 Triticum dicoccoides
GACATGGTCGGTCCTTTGAGAACAGGACGAAGCGGTTTCACGCATGTACTGGTGGCAGTCGACAAGTTCACCAAGTGGATCGAGGCTAAACCAATCAAGAGCCTTGACACCGGTACTGCTGTTAGCTTCATCAGGGAACTAATATTCAGATATGGAGTCCCGCACAGCATCATTACGGATAATGGGTCGAACTTTGACTCAGAGGAATTCAGAGCTTTCTGCGACTCCCAGGGCACACGGGTCGACTACGCATCAGTCGCCCATCCTCAGTCGAATGGACAAGCAGAGCGAGCTAATGGACTGATTCTTAAGGGACTGAAGCCTCGACTGATGCGTGATCTCAAACACGCGGCTGGAGCTTGGGTCGACGAACTTCCATCTGTACTCTGGGGACTGCGGACCACGCCTAATCGGTCGACCGGAAGAACTCCATTCTTCTTGGTCTACGGAGCCGAAGCGGTCTTACCAAGTGATCTTCTGCATAATGCTCCCCGAGTCGAAGTCTACAACGAAGCAGAAGCTGAACAAGCGCGGCAGGACGCAGTCGACCTTTTAGAGGAAGAAAGGGAGATGGCTCTGATCCGGTCGACCATCTACCAACAAGATCTGCGCCGTTTCCACGCCCGAAATGTGAGAGGTCGAGCCTTCCAGGAAGGAGATTTGGTTCTCCGAGTGGATCAGCACAAACCACACAAGCTTGCTCCTTCTTGGGAAGGCCCCTTCATCGTCACCAAGGTTCTCCACTACGGGGCGTACCGTCTTTACAACGTCGAGCATAATATCGACGAGCCCCGAGCTTGGAACGCGGAGCTACTCCGCCCATTTTACACTTAAGTTTTATCACTCGGATGAGTTGCAATAAAGTACTTCTGTAGTTCATGGACCTCAAAATAATAGTGTCATAGTTCCTCCATAATTTCTGTCACTTTTTATTTTTGTCCACAATAAAATTCCCCCTCAGTGGGTGACTTAGCCGCGAATCCGTTTCGCCTAAGTTTGTAAAAATCCTACCGAGTGGTGAGCCAGACTCTCACTCGGAGGCTTAGCTGCGAATCCGTTTCGCCTAAGTTATAAAAATCCTACCGAGTGGTAAGCCAGACTTTCACTCGGGGGCTTAGCTGCAGCCCTGTGCTCGCCTAAGTT
>NW_021271158.1:0-1952 GCF_002162155.2 Triticum dicoccoides
TGCTGGAACCACTCTACAGCCTGATCTTTGAGCTGGAAAGAAGCGAACTTGACGAAATCTTCAGGCCTGACGTTGCTGCATTCAAAATGCTTGCCCAGATCCACTAGCCAATCGTCAGCATCGGTAGCCTCAACACAACTGCTGAACGTCTTTGGGCCATTAGCAAGGAACTGGTTCAGAGTAGCAAAGTGGTGCTGATTATGGCCTTGATTCCCTTGACTGCCTTGATTGCGCTCTTGAAGGATTTGCATGATCAACTGTGTGTTTGCATTAGTAGCGGCCATCACAGCTTGCCATGCTTCCGGAGGAGGGGGAGGCGGAGGCGGATCAGGATTCGGAGTCGTGCGCGTTGGAGGAGCCATCCTGAAGAGGTTGACCACCATTAGCACATAGATAGGCAACAATATAGAAGCTGAATCCAACGGAATGAAAATTGCAACATATAGTCTTCACATCCGAACAAAATGAACGAATGCATTCCTCTTCAAATGGTCACATATCCATAAATTGAGAAGCCACGAAGAATTAAGGAAGAGAAATAATTCAACAAGGTACGGATCAAGAACGAATAATCGGTAAGAAATCCCAATCTCAAACCAATATCCGTGGAAGAAGAACTAGAGCTACTAGAATTCCCACCTATGAAACTCCCGAACCTTTCCGGTTATGCAATCAGGTGTTGGGGATACAGGGGAAGCACAATATCTCACCCAAACTAGCAAATCCTACATCCAGCTGTATCCATCCTTCAACACATAACCAGGAAAACTTCGGAAACCATCTACCTCAACCTTCGAAAAGCATCCGTTATACAAGTTATGGCGATACTCCCGAACTCCCGCCCCAGTACTGGGTGGCGTCGAGGTTATCTCACCAACGAACTGCATAAAAGAGATTTTCGATGTCGGCGAACATATCTCAAGTATACCAGAATTGCAACGATAAAATTGTGACGACAACACCTCGGAGCTCAACTCCCCGGGACACTACCACAACCCCTAAAGACAGGAGGCACCAAGAACAATGTTCTCGTCACAAAACCATCGGAACAAAACCAAGATACTCGCGTGATCCTAAATTTTTTTTGTGAAATTTGAGAAGAGAAGAGTCAAAACTCTACGCCAGGATGCCTTACCAGAGTGATGAGGAGACTGGGAAGTAAAAAGAATTCCTAAGCTCTCCGATATATAATTCCTAAGGACTCAAAACATTTTTCTAGACACAACTCGGCTGCTAAAAACGATCAAGCAATGGGGCCCCTAAGGTCAGGGAAGGCTCTGATTACCAACTTGTAACGCCCTCGATGCGGCTATAGCTCCCACGTGTCGAGGCACGACTTAGAGGCATAACCGCATTGAAAGCAATGTCGCAAGTCGGGCAATCATTACAACATCCCATGTAAGATATAATAAAAGGGGGGAGAAACATAGTTGGCTTACACTCGCCACGTCACATCAGAGTACATGAATAACATCCATCAAACAAACACTCATGGCCCGACTACGGCGCCAAAATGGAAAAGAACCCAACATGCGACAAGGTCCTGAATCGATAACCCCAACTAGGCACCACTACTGATCATCTGGAAAGGACACGTAGTATCGCTGAGAGTCCTCGTCGAACTCCCACTTGAGCTCGTAATCGTCAACTGGAGCGGAATCACCTGGACCTGCATCTGGAGTTGTAGTATCTGTGAGCCACAGGGACTCAGCAATCTCACACCCACGCGATCAAGACTATTTAAGCTCATAGGGATGGATAAGGCAAATATAAGTGGAGCTGCAGCAGCGACTAGCATATGTGGTGGCTAACTTATACGCAAAAGAGAGCGAGAAGAGAAGGCGAAGCACGAGCGAGAAGCTAAAAGGAACATCCTGCGCAAGCATAACTCCAACACCGTGTCCACTTCCCGGACTCCGCCGAGAAGGGGCCATCACGGTAACACACACGGT
>NW_021271159.1:0-10904 GCF_002162155.2 Triticum dicoccoides
GAAATGCAAGATGATCATCCGTATGACATGGTAAAAACAGAACTGCTTCTTTTATTCCATCGTCATACACACCATACAGAGTTTAGTACAAGACCAAACAAAGTACTATTACGGTGAAAAGAGGATTACATCTCATCGGAGGCATTCCAAGCTCCTATACATTATTTTTCTACACCTCCGGAAGGAGTACAAACTAGGTCATATCCCACGAGTCACGCGGGATGATAGACGACACAGCTAGTGCGAACTAGTGATACTACCACTAACTCAGACCGATCCGTAGTAGTCCTCGTAAAAGTCACCTCCATAGCCTGGGAGCTCAACATGATCATCCGGAAACAGACGATCTCGCGGAGCTTGTGGACCATAGGGGCTAGGATGAGGCCTTGGACCAACAAACGGTGGCCTGCGGGGCCCGCGAGGTGGGGTGATGCCTCCTACATCACGCCAAACCATCACGTCTGGCAGAGAAGATCTCACAGGATAGAGATCGCGCATATCTGAGAATCCAGCTTGCACCGCCGGTGCGAACCGAGTCAAAGTGGCCCAGTGGTCAGCACGGGTATTGAAGAGCTCTAACCTTAAGGCCCGATTTTCACGGTCCTTATCCTCGAGCATCTCAGCAGTGGTGCGAGTCCGTGAATCCTCCTGAGTGGGGTCAGCATAGATAGCCTGGAGATACCCTTGTGCTCCCGGAAGTGATCCTGGCATATACCGGAAATCAGAGTCCCAAAATAGACCAGATCTGACTCGCATAATGGTCATCATAGAGTAGGCGGCGTCCTGCACAGCCATCTCAATGGTAACCCCGAGTCCATAAGAGCAGTGAAGAGGCTCGGTGGATCCAGGATAAGATGGAAATATCCTGACAGTGCAGAGATACTGGCTTTGATTAAAGTCTCGGAATTGCTCTTCGACCGTGTACTCTGACCAACTTGGCAGTATGGCCGAGTACATCTAGGCATCGAGTCAGGCGAACCACTTGATTGAGGTCGCGAGTGGCCATCTGAAAGCACAATCATAATGCAAGGGCATTAGAATTTCTAGCAAAATTTCGGCAGCATAACAGCTGTAAATGCTCAAGAAGGATTTGAGACATTTGACAAAGGATTTCATACACACTCAACATCATCGTATCAAGTTCTGAATCCATTCTAACAACATAATGTGGTAGTAGAACTGAACTAGGCTTGTATCCATCAAACTTATAAGGTACTACTGATTAGTAACACGTGATCCTGATAGAGAGAATAGATCCTAATTCCTTAACCCCCGGTGGAAGAATGGACTGACTCAGATCAGAATGTCATAAGATAAAGAAGTAAAAAGAGCCTTACGTTCCATCCCACAAACAATTCCCCTACATATAACTAAAGAATTTCTAGACTCAACATCGACCAGTTTGGCTTGGAGAACCTACAGGCAGTCCGGCTCTGATGCCAACGCTGTCAGGACCCCGACTCAATGTCACATCGATCTAGCCGGTAACACCTCATATCACTTTGCGGCCTCACGCACGGTATTACCACGGGTGTCGCCTTACCTTTGCCCGGAACCGTTTGCGCCTTTTGGCTCACGTATATGATAGTGTCGCTAGCATCCATATGATAAGGAGCCCGGGCTGACATGACTAGTCGTAAACCCAAAGTGGCACAGACTTACAGGGACAGGCATCCATGACCCAGCTTCGAACGTGTCGGTCATCAGCAAGTGGGTCCGGGCTGTAGCACTGGGCTAGCAGGACTCCGGTAAACCGGGCTGTAGCGGGCTAACAGGACTCCGGTACTCAAAGCGTGACATTTCCACGAAGGGACAGACACAGGAACGAAGAAGGACACATGCCGGCCAGCCTAAGTGTTCCAGAGCAGTAGCAAGCTACCATGGCTCAGCGGTAACACTAGGAGACATTTCCCGGTAAGAGAGGCTACTAAAGATAAACAACTAGATAGTCAGATCCCACACATACCAAGCATTTCAATCATACACACAATATGCTCGATATGTGCAAATACAACGAAGCATCACAACATGACTCTACGACACAAGTACTTTATTTAAGGCTCAGAGAGCCATACATAACATACACAAAGGTACGGGTCTCACGACCCAACATACAAGTCATACAGTCATTAAAACCAGCAGCGGAAGTAACTTGTCTGAGTACAGACAACTAATAAAATAAAAGGGGCTTGGAAAGCCTAGCTATACTACGTGGTCCTTCACAAGCTCAGGGTCACCACCTGGGTCTTTAGCCTACTCGTTGATGTCAACGTCTACATAGAACCCATCAGAAGGGGTTGCAGCGTCTTCTGTAAAATGTAGATTATAGCAACATGAGTACAAAGGTACTCAGCAAGACTTACATCAGATCCTACATACATGCTTAGTATCAAGAAGGGTTGGTGGAGTTATTGCAGCAAGCCAGCTTTGACTCTTGGCTAGACTATCCTACGAGACTCCAGCTTGAAATGGTTTTGCGCACACGAGTCCACTACTCACCAATTCAATACACTACCGAGGATCCGCCTCCGTCTTCCTACGGAAGAGCCATCCTCGGCACTCACACTTATCTTGAGGCTTTTAACAGTTTCCATTTACTTGTCTATGAACTGTATAAGCAACCAAGTAGTCCTTTACCGCGGACGCGGCTATTCGAATAGATCATGTTATGTCAGGACCCCGACTCAATGCCACATCGATCTAGCATGTAACACCTCATATCACTTTGCGGCCTCACGCACGGTATTCCCACGGGTGTCGCCTTACCTTTGCCCTGGACCGTTTGCGCCTTTTGGCACACGTATATGATAGTGTCGCTAGCATCCATATGATAAGGAGCCCGGGCTGACATGGCTAGTCGTAAACCCAAAGCGGCACAGACTTACAGGGACAGGCATCCATGACCCAGCATCGAACGTGTCGGTCATCAGCGAGTGAATCCAGGCTGTAGCACTGGGCTAGCAGGACTCCGGTGAACCGGGCTGTAGCGGGCTAACAGGACTCCGGTATTCACCGCGTGACATTTCCCCGAAGGGACAGACACAGGAACGAAGAAGGACACATGCCGGCCAGCCTAAGTGTTCCGGAGCAGTAGCAAGCTACCATGGCTCGGTGGAAACACTAGGAGACATTTCCCCATAAGAGAGGCTACTAAAGATAAACAACTAGATGGTCAGATCCCACACATACCAAGCATTTCAATAACATACACACAATATGCTCGATATGTGCAAATACAACAGGGCATCACAACATGACTCTATGACTCAAGTAATCTATTCAATAGGCTCCGAGGAGCGAGATATTACAAACATGGGTCTCATGACCCAACATTCAGAGCATACAAATCAAGCACAAGCGGAATCTATCATGTCTGAGTACAGACATCTATAAATGGAAAAGGCTGAGAAGCCTGACTATCTACTAGATCCTGCCGAGGGCACAAGATCGTAGCTGAGGTAACAAGCTAAACGTCGAAGTCCACGCGGAACTACTAGCGAGACCGAAGTCTCTCTGCAAAAACATAAAATAGGCAAACGTGAGTACAAATGTACCCAGCAAGACTTACATCAGATCTATCTACATATGCATCATTATCAACAAGGGGGTGGAGGGGTTTGACTGCAGCAAGCCAGCTTTGACTCGGTGGCTAACCTAAACTACGACTGCAAGCGACTCTTTTGAGGTGGCGCACACGAGTCCACATATTCACCATATCAATACACCACTATGGATCCGCTCCCGTCTCCCTACGAGAACGCCATCCATAGCACTCACGCTTATCTTGCGCATTTTAAAGTATCCACTTTCACTTGTCTATGAACTGATATAAGCAACCCAGAAGTCCTTTTCCGCGGACACGGCTATTCGAATAGATGATGTTAACCCTGCAGGGGTGTACTTCTTCATACATGTTTCCACCACTTAGCGTCTGCACACGACATGTGCTGGGCAGACTTCAAGCGAAAGCCGACGTGGGTGTAGACCACGACCTACCTAAACACCTAAGTCTCTAGTCCAGGTTTATCGCCTATTCGGGTTCCATCCATGAGGAGATCCGGCCGGAGTTTCGCTCACAGCCCCAAACGATGTGAACAGGGTTCCGTGACACCAAACGGGCGCCCGGTATACCCGGCCACGTGCCTACCGCATCACAGCCCACCCCTACGGTCAGCGCTGTCCACGGCCTCCAGCATACTACAAACACCAGAAACTACTTGCAACTCCTGGACAGAGGACAAGGGTGAATAAGAAGTCGAGCGGGGTCATATTTCAGGGCCCAATGTATGGTAGTAGCTGAATCATGGATCACAAACACAGAACTCAGTTCCTAAGGACGGCTGCAATGAGACAACCCACCATGTACTCCTACATGGCCTCTCACCGCTACCTTTACCAAATCGTGTTCACACACTTAGCTCACACACAGTAGGACATGTTCACACGCCTCTGATTCATCCCCGATGAATCAGACCTGACTCAACTCTATGCAGTAGCAGGCATGACAAACAAGCATGAATGAGTAGGCACAACAGGGCTCAAACAATTCCTACTCATACTAGTGGGTTTCATCTATTTACTGTGGAATGACAGGTCATGCAAAGGATAAAGGGGTTCAGCTACCGCAGCAGGTAACAGATGAATCGTTGTTGTCCTAATGCAGTAAAAGAGAGCAGGAGCGAGAGAGTAGGATTGTATCGGAATGAACAAGGGGGTTTTGCTTGCCTGGCACTTCTGAAGATAACATAGCTCTTCATCAGTGTCAACGATCACATCATCGATATCACGTCTATCGAGAGGGGACAATACCGGCAACACAGAAGGGAACACAATCAATGCAATGCACAATATGATGCATGATCATGACATGGCAAAAAGAATGTGTTTTGGGCTAATGCAACTAGCAACAGATTAAATGAAGTTGGTTTGAATACAAGATTCAAATTCAAACTCCATATGTGATTATTCAAATGCCATTTAATTGATTTGTGCTAAACAGCAGCTATAAGTTGTTCTAAAATGGTACAGATGGATTCCTTGAATTTTTCTGATAATTTTTCATATATAAATTATTTAATTTGGAGTTACGGTTAATTTTCTATGAATTATTGAAGTTTATACAATTTTCTGGAATTTCCTGATTATTAATAAATCCAGTAATTGAATTAATGCGCCAGCCTGACGTCATAGTGACGTCAGCAGGTCAACGGGCTGGTCCGGGTCAAACCTGACGTGTGGGACCCACACGTCAGTGACAGGGGGTTAACAGGGGTTTATTTAGTTTAATTAAAAGGTTAGGGGGGGTCGGGCCCACTGGTCAGCGTCAGGGGGTGGTTTATTTTAGTTTAATTAAGGATTAAGACACTAGGGCCCACATGTCAGTGTCAGCAGGGGGGTAATTAAATTAAAATAAACTAACTAATTAACAGGGGGGCTGGCCCCACCTGTCATCGACCCAGGGGGGGTCAAACCCCGGTCAAATGGCCCAAACAGGCCGGCGGCTCAACGCCGGCGGCAACAGGCACGGCGGAGGGCTTCGGGATCGCTCCTCCGACGACCAAATCGGCGACTGAGGGGCTCTACGCGTAGCTGGGAGTCGCCCGCATCCATTTATGCAAACGGGAGGGGCTGAGGTGGCCCGAGCTCACCGAAACGGGGCCCGCGGCGGCGACCGGAGCACGGCGAGGTCGGGGTTGGCGCTAGAGGGCACGGCAGGTCGCACGGGTGGGCGCGCTCGGCTCCTGGAAGGGTGCTGAGCACGTTGCCGTGCTCGGGGGTTAGCTACGGTGGCTCTAGCCCCGTCTGCGTCATCGCCGGCGGCGAGGAACGGTCGGCTCCGACAGTCGGGGCGGTTAGAAGGCACGGACGGGCACGGGGAGAGAGGGGAAATGGACAGGGGCTCACGAGGGGTCGGGAGAGAAGCTCGGTGGGCTCGGGGAAGCCTCTGCAACGGCGAATTGACGACGGCGATCTCCGGGCACCGGAGATGAAGACGACGGCGCTCCGGTCGACTGCGGCCTCCTCTGGTCGCGTGCGTCGCGTGTGTAGCTTCACGGGGTCAGGGCGGAGCTCAGGGACGCATAGTGGGAGCGAGGGGGTGGCTGTGGCCCCGGTAAACGGCGTCGGCGGCGATGGGCTCCGCTCGGGAAGGGAGCAGAGAGGGGAGGGAGATCCAGAGAGCGAGGGAGAAGTGGGAGGGCGTCGGGGAGGCGCGTGGCGTCGTCCGGGGCGTCGCTGGGGAGGCCAGGGAGGAAGCAGGAGGTGGCCGAGCAGGGTGGAGGTGGCGCGCGCGGCGGTGTCGCGGTGTCCGTGTCCTTCTGGCGAGGAGGAAGACGACAGGGGAGTAGCGGTGGCGTGCTGGGCCGTGCTGCTGGGCCAGGTGGGCTACCAGGTGAGCGCCAGGTAAGGTTTCTCTCCTCTCTTTTATTTCTATTTTAGTTACTGTTTTCTATTTTCTGTAATTGTGTTTGGATTTATTAAAAATGCCAGAGCATTTCGAAAAATCATGCAACTGACTGTGGCCACTGTTTGGAATATTTCCAACAGTAAACATTTCATTTTGTGATTATTTGAGCATTTAAAATATTATTAGCAATTAAATGCCCAAATGCAAATACTATATAATTTAATTCAAAAATCCAGGAATAGCCTATAAATATGTTCATCATTTTTGGAAGAGGTTTTCACCTTTAACAGAAATTATGAACATTTCCAAAGGGCATTCTGGGTTATTGAAAATATTTTTATTGAACCTAGTTAAATTTCATTTGGTGCTAGGGTTTCAACAATCCCCATTTCAAATTTAAATGAAATTTAAACATGGTGCAACACTCTAATGCATGCACTAGGCATTGTCAGAACTAGGGATGTGACAACTCACCCCCACTAAACAAGAATCTCGTCTCGAGATTCAAGCGTAGGGTAAGGTGAAGGGGAACGCAACTAGTACAATCTTCACGATCCAGGGTGCACTTCAGTTGAACGTTGATTCGATCACCATCATTTTCTTGATGTCTTGCTCTGAGAACTCCAACTATCATGACAACGAGAGGAAAGGAAAGATCCTAAAAGAATGGTTCTTCTCGAAGGTCGAACAACTCAGGATTAACTCACGGAATGAGACATAGCAACATCTCTCGAGCTGAGAGGCGAAGCACACATCCATAGGAATGGAGGGAAGCAGATGACGAAGGTTCACTAGGTGAACAATAATTCCACACCTAAGAAGGTGGTAAACGATTGTCAACGTAGCGAGGAGTTGAGTTGCCATGATACCATAACGATACACCTTAGGGAAGGTGACTCCTAGAGATATTCCCTTAAGTGGCAAAAAGAATTACTTTTGATTCAGAGATCATTGAAACTCTTTATACCAGCCTAAGGCAATCACAAGCGATCATTTGGAGGGGTCGGTAGGATAGCATACTCGGACTTGGATGATGTGGATTACCTTGTTGAAGACAACGTAATGGATGAATTTGCTTATCACCAGAAATGGAAGAGACCCATGGTAGAATGGCACATTGGCGGTGCAAGCTGGGAACAAAATGCAAATGCTGGGAATGATTCTGGTAACTGGGGAAGAACCCAACAATAGAGAGTGAATTCACTGTTGGAGTGGTTATAGCATAACCGAGGAAACTGAGAGCGCTATACAGTTAATGCCGACGATCAAACCTAGCACTTGCGCGTGCTCTCAAGAACTTGAGCAATTCGATAATCATCAAGGATTTACCAACATCCGTGTCAAGGGTCCGGTAAGACAACTTACTACCATGTTGAAGGGTGATGGAGGATGCAGATGCAAGGAAGATAACACCTTCTCAGATTTCACCTTAGCGAGGCCAAGGAAATAAAATCTGGATGATCGACCGAGAGACATTTAGCACTCCGCTTCTAATGTTCTCCTTGATGTGCTAGTGTAACCCATTCATAGATATGGTTTGATATCTAGAACATCAAGTAAAAAGGTCGGACTTCGGGATCTCAGAAATCCATAGGGGCAACTAGGGAGTAAACCCTACGAAATCCCTATGGGGAGGTGGCCAACTTCCTCAAACAAGATACTATAATAATAGGTCTACCGGATGGGTGTGTTGGCCACGACATCCACCTTACCGGTTATCGAGAGACCAATATTATAGTTCTTAGGGAAATGTTCCAACCATCATATCTGCCTGAGATTCAGCTCTGGTTGGTGTTAGGATATTCCAGGCTCATCGAGTCTTAGGAAGAAAAATGAAAGTTTGCAACACAAATCGACGAGATGACGTTGCGGGATTCTCGGGAGATGAACTACGATAGCAAGCTCCAAAACATGAGCTGGTTCTGCTACAAACATGTGAACACGTTGTCCCAGACAAGCATGACCACGTTGTAGTCTTATAATAAAACACTACCGAGTTCAGGAGGGGGAACCATCAACGAGGGTATCGAAGTCCTTACATAAGTCCAGATTAGCTCTTATGAAGGAACTCCTTCTCCTTGAACAAATCAACCAGTGGCTTGGTGTGCTAGGGATACATATAGATTGAAGGTTGCAAGTCTTCAAACCACAGCATTCGTCGCACGTGTGCATGACTGATTTGGAATGATTCCAAAGAAAGCAACATTGACTTTCTCGAATCCACGGCGGCAACTTGCATCAGATGCACATGAATTAAAGGAAGTCACTACCTTCATCCAAACATATGCTTCATGAGCTAGCATGAATAAATGCTTTCAAAAGTTTCCAACACTAGCTTAATGTTCAGCAAAATTATGGAGAAGACAAGGATGTTGTCAATGGGCACAACAACAATTCATCTGGGTTTCCTTTTAAAAGGAATTCCATAGTTAAGTGAACAAGTGATAGCATTGGTCAGACCCAAAAGATATAATGGTGTATGCTCGAGGGATCAACCACGAATAAGACAACATTACGAGCATTGTTGGTACTGATTTGATTTGACGATAGCCCACACTCAAATCAAAGGATTGATAAGACAATAGGTCCAGCAACTGATCACAAGGACCAATCGATGAAGATATCATCTTTCTTCAACACACACTACACAAGAATATCCCTTTGGAACAAACTAAGTCAGGCAAGCTTTTATCTTCCAACTCTCCAAGTTGTTGTCTAGCTTAACCAACTAGCTCCGGGATATCCAACACAGATTTTTGGAGAAAGGGTGGTTCACAAGAAACCAACTTGATCACGAGCTCAACATAACAGTCAGGTGACAACCTGGTAATACTTCTGAGAAGATATTCAGAAAATCACGAACCACCGGTATGTTACTAAGCTCGAGAACAATCTTGCCTTTCAGGGCAAGACGATATGATGAAATGAGTGAGGACTTGACAAGATCCTAACTCATCGATCGAAGGGTGCACCGAAATAAGGACTAGGTAGCACGATCAGTCCTAGAATGATGATTCACTAACCAACATGCTAAGAATGAAATTATTATCCTTTAACTACCAAGCAACAAGGTTGCTAGGAGTATTGAATTCACACATCACGATTCACTTGTCGATGTTCCGGTTGCGACAACACGGAACCGAGGAATGAAAAAGGATGGCGAGAAGTATCACTATGTCAAGAATTCACAAAAGGTGGTACAATTCTCATGAAATTCTTGATATAAAGATGGTAATACTCCAAGGTAGAACAGAACAAAAGTTGGGTTAGCAACTTGATCTGCAGAGTACAACTACTTTGACCTAATCCTAGATATGGAAGAGGTACTGGAGTTTGTTTCTCCTAGTCATTCCGGAATAGAATGGCTTGACATACCACAAGGGTAATAGGCATTGATAAACGAATGCATGCATACCCTTGGTATCAATTGATAGACGAGGGTCAGAATGCAACTAAAGAGAGCAACTCAAAGGAACATGCGATTTTCTGAGTTGTGGATGCATGGTTTAGCATGTCGAACGAATTCCACATATTTCTTCCGGATAACCCATGCAGAAAGGTAGAACTGGCAGAGTCACAATGTAGAATCGAGAACCCATCGAGAGCACTCTGAATGTGATCTTTCGATCAGTGAGGAACATCTGCCATAAGCGGTTCATAGTATTTGGAAGAAAAGAATACCATGAACATCGAGGACTAATGCAAAGATTACTAATATCCTGAAGGAACTAGCAAATACTATCAACATGAAGTAAGTAGGGTGAATCTCGGGTTCAAAAACCCAGGAACAGAATACCTACTACTAAGTAGCATCACGGGATGCTTTCGAGACTGATGGCCAGAATCATCACACTGGGAACACAAAACGTTGCTAGGTTACTAGGTGACTCCCTAAATACCTAGGGTCATAATAGTAACTCCAACATAAATGTCAAGGCAACAGAGTACCTCAACTCACTGATTAGTGTGGTTAATCTGGCCCAAAGGAACATTGAAACGGAAGGAAAGAATCTGCAAGTGCATCAGACTGTTTAGAAACCTGGAATGACTCGGACAGCATAACGGCTATAAATGCTCAGAAAAGATTTGAGACATTCACAAAAATGGTGGCATAACCACTCAGAAGCACAATATCAAGGTTTCGAGATCAACAATTAACATACAGAAGTAGTAAGAACTGAACTGAGACTTAAATCCAACAATCTATAAGTCTACGGATTAGTAACACGTGATCCTGATAGAAAGAAAAGATAGCCTAGTTCTTAATCCCCGCAGGAAAGATAAGATGACTCAGATCAGAAGGCATAAGGTATAAGGAGTAAAAAAAGAGCCTTACGTTCCATCCCACAATCAATTCCCTTATATAACTAAAGAATTTCTAGACTCAACTTCGACCAGTTTGGCTTAGTAATCCTACAGGCAGTCAGGCTCTGATACCAACGCTGTCAGGACCCCGACTCAATGCCACATCGATCTAGCATGTAACACCTCATATCAC
>NW_021271159.1:13713-18236 GCF_002162155.2 Triticum dicoccoides
CTGGAATTTCCTGATTATTAATAAATCCAGTAATTGAATTAATGCGCCAGCCTGACGTCATAGTGACGTCAACAGGTCAACGGGCTGGTCCGGGTCAAACCTGACGTGTGGGACCCACACGTCAGTGACAGGGGGTTAACAGGGGTTTATTTAGTTTAATTAAAAGGTTAGGGGGGGTCGGGCCCACTGGTCAGCGTCAGGGGGGGGTTTATTTTAGTTTAATTAAGGATTAAGACACTAGGGCCCACATGTCAGTGTCAGCAGGGGGGTAATTAAATTAAAATAAACTAACTAATTAACAGGGGGGCTGGCCCCACCGGTCATCGACCCAGGGGGGGTCAAACCCCGGTCAAATGGCCCAAACAGGCCGACGGCTCAACGCCGGCGGCAACAGGCACGGCGGAGGGCTTCGGGATCGCTCCTCCGACGACCAAATCGGCGACTGAGGGGCTCTACGCGTAGCTGGGAGTCGCCCGCATCAATTTATGCAAACGGGAGGGGCTGAGGTGGCCCGAGCTCACCGAAACGGGGCCCGTGGCGGCGACCGGAGCACGGCGAGGTCGGGGTTGGCGCTAGAGGGCACGGCAGGTCGCACGGGTGGGCGCGCTCGGCTCCTGGAAGGGTGCTGAGCACGTTGCCGTGCTTGGGGGTTAGCTACGTTGGCTCTAGCCCCGTCTGCGTCATCGCCGGCGGCGAGGAACGGTCGGCTCCGACAGTCGGGGCGGTTAGAAGGCACGGACGGGCACGGGGAGATAGGGGAAATGGACAGGGGCTCACGAGGGGTCGGGAGAGAAGCTCGGTGGGCTCGGGGAAGCCTCTGCAACGGCGAATTGACGACGGCGATCTCCGGGCACCGGAGATGAAGACGACAGCGCTCCGGTCGACTGCGGCCTCCTCTGGTCGCGTGCGTCGCGTGTGTAGCTTCACGGGGTCAGGGCGGAGCTCAGGGACGCATAGTGGGAGCGAGGGGGTGGCTGTGGCCCCGGTAAACGGCGTTGGCGGCGATGGGCTCCGCTCGGGAAGGGAGCAGAGAGGGGAGGGAGATCCAGAGAGCGAGGGAGAAGTGGGAGGGGGTCGGGGAGGCGCGTGGCGTCGTCCGGGGCGTCGCTGGGGAGGCCAGGGAGGAAGCAGGAGGTGGCCGAGCAGGGTGGAGGTGGCGCGCGCGGCGGTGTCGCGGTGTCCGTGTCCTTCTGGCGAGGAGGAAGACGACAGGGGAGTAGCGGTGGCGTGCTGGGCCGTGCTGCTGGGCCAGGTGGGCTACCAGGTGAGCGCCAGGTAAGGTTTCTCTCCTCTCTTTTATTTCTATTTTAGTTACTGTTTTCTATTTTCTGTAATTGTGTTTGGATTTATTAAAAATGCCAGAGCATTTCCAAAAATCATGCAACTGACTGTGGCCACTGTTTGGAATATTTCCAACAGTAAACATTTCAGTTTGTGATTATTTGAGCATTTAAAATATTATTAGCAATTAAATGCCCAAATGCAAATACTATATAATTTAATTCAAAAATCCAGGAATAGCCTATAAATATGTTCATCATTTTTGGAAGAGGTTTTCACCTTTAACAGAAATTATGAACATTTCCAAAGGGCATTCTGGGTTATTGAAAATATTTTTATTGAACCTAGTTAAATTTCATTTGGTGCTAGGGTTTCAACAATCCCCATTTCAAATTTAAATGAAATTTAAACATGGTGCAACACTCTAATGCATGCACTAGGCATTGTCAGAACTAGGGATGTGACATGTTAACCCTGCAGGGGTGTACTTCTTCATACACGCTCTCACCACTTACCGTCGTTTACACGACATGTACTCGGCAACCTTCAAGCGGAAGCCCAACGTGGGTGTCGGCCACGACCTACCTAATCACCTAAGCCTCCAGTCCAGGTTTATCGCCTATCCAGGTTCCATCCGCAGGGAGTCCGGCCGAGGTTTCCCATACGGCCCCGAACGATGTGAACAGGGTTCCCGAGATACCTAACGGGTATTCGGTACACCGTGCCACGTACCTACCGCATCACAGCCCACCCCTACGGTCAGCGCTGTCCACGGCCTCCAGTAGGCTACAAACACCAGAAACTACTTGCAACTCCTGGACGGAGAACTAGGGTGAATAAGAAGCCGAGAGGGTCCATTGGTTTCGGGCCCAATGCATGGTAGTAGCTGATTCTTAAATCACACATACAGATCTCAGTGCTTAAGGTCGGCTTCAATGAAACAACCCACCACGTACTCCTACATGGCCTCTCATCGATACCTTTACCAAATCGTGTTCACCACACCACTCTCATTACCGACATAAACATTTCACTCTAGCCCATCACCCAGATGAACCAGACCTGACACGACTCTAAGCATAGCAGGCATGGCAAGGTAGGAACAACACATACATATGGCTCAAACAACTCCTACACATGCTAGTGGGTTTCATCTAGTTACTGTGGCAATGACAGGTCATGCAGAGGAAATGGGTTCAACTACCGTAGCACACAGCAGTTTGAAACGCGATGTCTTAATGCAGTAAAAGAGAGCAGGAGCGAGAACATGGGATTGTATCGATATGATCAAATGGTTGGTTGCTTGCCTGATGGTTCGATGCACTGATACGGTTCTTCGTTAGGGTAATCACGGTACTCTTCGGGGACAGAACCTGCCGCAGAGAGCACCGATTCACAAACATTACCAAACAGTATGCAACAATATGATGCATGCATGAGACATGGCAAAATGAGTGTATTGGGCTAATGCAACTAAAACCAGAAGGGTTTGAACAAATTTGAATCAAGGATTCAAATTTCAAATTCAAATATGGCCTTTTAAAGTGCTTTTCCTTGTTCTGCTTAAAACATCAATTTAACTTGTTTGATCATGCATGAAAATAGTACAGATGGATAGATTGGATTTTTCTGATCATTTTTCATATATAATATGTCCAATTTGGAGTTACAGAATAAAAGTTATGAATTTTTGAAGTTTAAATAATATTCTGGAATTTCCTGATTTAAATTAAATCCAGAAAATCAATTACTGCGTCAGCCTGACGTCAGTGTGACGTCAGCAGGTCAACGGAACTGGTCCAGGTCAAACCTGACAGTGGGTCCCGCATGTCAGGGTGATTATTTTAATTAAAATTTAACTAAAACTAATCCTGTTTAATTAACAGGGCTGGGCCCCACCTGTCATTGACTCAGGGGAGTCAACCAGGGCCCACCCGTGGTCAAACCCGGGTCGGCTGCACCGGCGTTTAGCCGCCGGCGAGCCCGACGCGGCGGCGGGAGTGGTTTTGGCTATTCCGGCCACCAAATGGGCCGCGGAGATCACCGGAGTGGAGCTGAGGACAAACCGCAGCTCTTGGCGGAGTCCGTTGGGGTCGGGGTGGCCGGAGTTGGCGCCGGCGACGACCTTGGCGGCCACCGGGGTTCGGCCGAAGACGAACTTGACGCTAGAGGGTTCGGTGAGGCTCGTGGAGTAGCTAGCTAGGTGCTGCGGGACTTGGTGAGTAAGATGGACACCATCTTGTGGCCGGAGGATGACCGGGGGCACGTCGGCGACGAGCTCCACGGCGGTGGGTGCGGTTGAGCTCCGGGAGGTTGCTACACGGCTCGGGAGCAGGAACGGAAGGAAGGGGAAGATGGCTAAGCTCACAGTGAGTGCGACGGAGTCCTTGGTGCGGCCGGAGATGGACCGGAGCGACGACGGCGTTGAAGGGGATCTCCGGCGACGGTGAGCTCGGGCGAGGTCGGTGCGGTGGTCTCGGGCGTTGCGAGCGCTCGGGGCTCGGCTGCTCGATGAAGTGGACAGCGGCGGAGCTCCTGGACACGGTGAGACGGCGTGGGGTGGTCGGAGGGCGTGGTTACGGCGAGGGGGTATACTTCTGCAACTTTGTTAAATTAAATAAAATACCTAGGCAACTTGAAAAATCACCAAATCACTCCTGGTCCATAGTTGGATTATTTCCAACATGAAACATTTTAGTTTGGAGGTATTTGAGCATTTAAATATTTTATATAATTTTAAATGCCCAAATTCAAATATTTATGAATTAATTCAAAAACCCTAAGATGGCCTAGGAAAATGTGCACCACTTTTGGCAGAGGTTCTGAACCAAGACAAAAATGATGGGCATTTTAGAAGGGCATTTCAGGTTCATTGAAAATTATTTTAGTAAACCCTAGTTGGTTTCAGAGGGGACTGGGGGTTCTGTCATCCCCATTTCAAGTTTCTGATGAAAGAGTAAACATGATGCAACACTCTAATGCATGACTAGCTAGGGTGTGACAGATTTTCAAAGTTAGGCAAGTACTGGACTGCAGCTAAGCCTCCGAGTGGGAGGGTCGCTCTCCACTCGGTAGGATCTTCAAACTTAGGCGAGTACTGGACTGCAGCTAAGCCCCCGAGTGGGAGGGTCGCTCTCCACTCGGCAGGATTTTTCACACTTAGACGAGTACTGGACTGCAGCTAAGCCCCCGAGTGGGAGGCTGGCTCACCACTCGGTAGGATTTTCAAACACTTAGGTGAG
>NW_021271159.1:21925-22588 GCF_002162155.2 Triticum dicoccoides
AGGCGAGTACTGGCCTGCAGCTAAGCTCCTGAGTGGGAGGCTGGCTCACCACTCGGTAGGATTTTCAAACACTTAGGCGAGTACTAGACTGCAGCTAAGCCCCCGAGTGGGAGGCTGGCTCACCACTCGGTAGGATTTTCAAACACTTAGGTGAGTACGGGACTACAGCTAAGCCCCCGAGTGGGAGGGTCGCTCTCCACTCGGTAGGATTTTTCAAACTTAGGCGAGTACTCGACTGCAGCTAAGCCCCCGAGTGGGAGGGTCGCTCTCCACTCGGTAGGATTTTCAAAGTTAGGCAAGTACTGGACTGCAGCTAAGCCTCCGAGTGGGAGGGTCACTCTCCACTAGGTAGGATCTTCAAACTTAGGCGAGTACTGGACTGCAGCTAAGCCCCCGAGTGGGAGGGTCGCTCTCCACTCGGTAGGATTTTTCACACTTAGGCGAGTACTGGACTGCAGCTAAGCACCCGAGTGGGAGGCTGGCTCACCACTCGGTAGGATTTTCAAACACTTAGGCGAGTACTGGACTGCAGCTAAGCCCCCGAGTGGGAGGCTAGCTCACCACTCAATAGTATTTTCAAACAATTAGGTGAGTACGGGACTACAGCTATGCCCCCGAGTGGGAGGGTCGCTCTCCACTCGGTAGGATTTTTCAAACTTAGGC
>NW_021271159.1:25842-26515 GCF_002162155.2 Triticum dicoccoides
TACTGGACTACAGCTAAGCCCCCGAGTGGGAAGGTCGCTGTCCACTCGTTAGGATTTTCAAACACTTAGGCGAGTACTGGACTGCAGCTAAGCCCCCGAGTGGGAGGGTCACTCTCCACTCGGTAGGATTTTTCACACTTAGGCGAGTACTGAACTGCAGCTAAGCCCCCGAGTGGGAGGCTGGGTCACCACTCGGTAGGATCTTCAAACACTTAGGCGAGTACTCGACTGCAGCAAATCCCCCGAGTGGGAGGCTGGCTCACCACTCGATAGGATTTTCAAACACTTAGGCGAGTACTGGACTGGAGCTAAGCCCCCGAGTGGGAGGCTGGCTCACCACTCGGTAGGGTTTTCAAACACATAGGCGAGTACTGGACTACAGCTAAGCCCCCGAGTGGGAGGCTGGCTCACCACTCGGTAGGATTTTCAAACACTTAGGCGAGTACTAGACTGCAGCGAAGCCCCTGAGTGGGAGGGTTGCTGTCCACTCGGTAGGATTTTCAAACACTTAGGCGAGTACTGGACTGCAGCTAGGCCCCCTAGTGGGAGGCTGGCTCACCACTCGGTAGGATTTTCAATCACTTAGGTGAGTACTGGACTGTAGCTAAGCCCCCGAGTGGGAGGGTCGCTCTCCACTCGGTAGGATTTTTCTCACTTAGGCGGGTACTGGACT
>NW_021271160.1:0-981 GCF_002162155.2 Triticum dicoccoides
ATTTTTTGAATCTTGAGAACAAATTTTGAAACAGAGAACAAATTTGGAAGCATGAACAATGTATTAAAGCACGGACATTTTTTGAATATTTAGAACAAATTTTCGAACAGAGAACAAATTTGAAAATACCAAACAAATTTGGAAGCGCGAACATTTTTTGAACAATTTTTGAGAAATGCATACAGTTTTTGAATTTATGAAAAAAATTGAAAACACGAATTGTTTTCAAATTCTGAACATTTTTGTAAAAGCGCGAACATTTTCCAAAAAATGCGAACATTTTTTGAAAAAGAAAATATAAACTTGAAAAAAAACGAAACAGAAATAGAAAAAGAAAAAAAAAACCGGTTCAGGAACCTTCTAGAAGGTTCCCAAAACCGGAAAAAACCAGCTGGAAACCTCTAGAAGGTTCCCAAAACCGGGAGCGCTGGAACCGTTCAACGGGCCGGCCCGTTGCGTCGCTGCTCGGTCGCTCGCCTGTGCGAAGCGCCGGCAGTTTGACGCAAGGAGCAGATATAGGATTTTCCCTGTGGGGGTGCACATGTTGCACCCCCTTGGGCTCGGGCCTGGGTATATTAATACCAACTTGGCGCTTGAAAATGTCATCACGCCCAAATCCAATCCCCTCATCACCTCGAGCTACTTTTTCAAATGGTTGGGTGCTGCAGATCGACTGCGCCGAGGAGGACGGCATCGTGGTGTTCCAGGGCGGCAGCAGGGTGAAGGCAGACGCCATCGTGCACTACACTGGGTACCTGCATATTGTATAAAATTAGTTACTCCCTCCGTTTCATAATGTAGTGCCTATAGATTTTTGCAAAAGTCAAACAATACAAACTTTGACCATATTTATAGAGAAAAGTAGGTACATCTAGAATACCAAATGGACATCATTGGATACATCACGAGTTATATTTTCAGAATGTGTATGTTTGATATTGTAGATATAGACAGTTTTCTCTATACACTTGGTCAAATTTG
>NW_021271161.1:0-1627 GCF_002162155.2 Triticum dicoccoides
GGCGTGGGCAGCGCGTCGTTGGTGGCGCGTCGTTTGCGGCGCATCGGTGGCGGCGCGTCCAGCGCGGCGACGGTGTCGATCGGCGCAGGCGGTGCATTGTCGATGGAGAGGAAGAAACAAAGGAATAACAGAGGGAAACTGAATTTTTTTTCAAGTGTCGTATATATAGGATGGACCTTTAGTGCCGGTTGTAGCCACTAACCAAATGGCGGGAAGCGACACCCTTTAGTACCGGGTCGGGGATACAACTGGTACTAAAGGCCCCCCTTTAGTACCGGGTGGAGCCACCAACCGGTAGTAAAGGTGGTGCACTGCCACTGCAGTGCACAAAGTTTAGTCCCACCTCACCGAGCGAAGGGCAGCCGCACTGGTTTATAAACCCAGCCGCGGCTGCTCCTTCGAGCTCCTCTCCAAAGCAGGCTTCTGGGCTTAAACTACTACGCTCCCCTATGGGCCTACTAGTCCTTGCTGCCTGCATCCTAATCTAACTACAGGTTGGGTTTCTAATCATATGTAGGCCGTTGTGGCCTAGTAGTTGGGTTTTTTTTTATGTTATTTAGTTTCTTTTATTTCTGAGTTGTTTTTTGATTTATCTAGAGTTTCTTTCTGAACATTTATGTTTTAGGTAAATAAAATTATAAACTTTCTGTTACTGCCAGTAGTTTTCAAATTTGAATAGTTTAGATTTGAATTATTTGGAATTTGTGTGAATCACTAGTTTGTAAATAACTTTACTTTAAAAATAGATTTTTTAGTGATTCTTTTTTCTTATGATTAATATTAGTGTTTTTATCATTATATTTAATTTGGTAATACTTAGGTTATTTCAAAAAAATGAAATGCCGTTGTAACACATGAGTTTTCGTCCGAAACCCTGATATTTCGAAAGAGATTGTCCGTTTCGTACACAAAGTGCATCCAGTTTTCGCCGTAACCCTCTCAACTTTTTTGCACATGTTATGTGGGTGAAATGATGATACAATGACAAGTTTCAACGTTTTCAGAGTTCATTTATAGTGCTTTCCAATTTCAGGGTCATTTAGCTCAAAAAAATCAGTAAAAACATGAAAAATAGCAAATAAAATCAGAAAGGGTTGGAAATTGATGACGTGGCTTTGAAGGTGCATACTGAAGGCTCAAAAAGTCTGGAGTTGAAATAAGTTTGAAAAGATGAAATGCCTTTGTAACAGATAAGTTTTCGTCCGAAACCCTGATACTTTGAAAGAGATTGTCCATTTTGTACACGAAGTGCATCCAGTTTTTGTCGTAACCCTCTAAACTTTTTTGCACATGCTATGTGGGTGAAATGTTGATACCATGCCAACTTTCAACCTTTTCAGAGTTCATTGTAGTGCTTTTCACTTTCAGGGTCATTTATCAAAAAAAATCAGTAAATGAGCTGAACATTAGCAAATGAAGTCAGAAAGGTACACATTTGTCCGAAGCACAAAAGTACACGTTTCAAATGCAAAATAGATAAGCACCCTAACTATTACAAAGATTCCCTACTGTCTTCGGGTGTGAAACTTTGCGCCGTAACCATGGAAAACCTTCATCATTTAACTGATTGCTCGAGTCAATATTCACTATGAAGGGAGCAATTTCATGAAACTTTTCATAATCTTCT
>NW_021271162.1:0-1130 GCF_002162155.2 Triticum dicoccoides
CAACTATAATTTTCTCTAGGAACATATCTAAAACAGTAGAACTATAGCGCGAGCTACGACATAATTTGCAAAGAGTCTTTTGACTATGTTCAAGATAATTAAGTTCATCTTATGAACTCCCACTTAGATAGACATCCCTCTGGTCATCTAAGTGATCACATGATCCGAGTCAACTAGGCCGTGTCCGATCATCACGTGAGACGGACTAGTTAACGTCGGTGAACATCTTCATGTTGATCGTATCTACTATACGACTCATGCTCGACCTTTCGGTCTCTGTGTTCCGAGGCCACGTCTGTACATGCTAGGCTCGTCAAGTTAACCCTAAGTGTTTTCGCTGTGTAAAACTGTCTTACACCCGTTGTATGTGAACGTAAGAATCCATCACACCCGATCATCACGTGGTGCTTAGAAGCGACGAACTGTAGCAACGGTGCACAGTTAGGGGAGAACACTTCTTGAAATTTTGTAAGGGATCATCTTATTTACTACCGTCGTCCTAAGTAAACAAGATGCATAAACATGATAAACATCACATGTAATCAAATAGAGTAGTGACATGATATGGCCAATATCATATAGCTCCTTTGATCTTCATCTTCGGGGCTCCATGATCATCTTGTCACCGGCATGACACCATGATCTCCATCATCGTGATCTCCATCATCGTGTCTTCATGAAGTTGTCACGCCAACGACTACTTCTACTTCTATGGCTAACGCATTTAGCAATAAAGTAAAGTAAGTTACATGGCGTTCTTCAATGACACGCAGGTCATACAAAAAATAAAGACAACTCCTATGGCTCCTGCCGGTTGTCATACTCATCGACATGCAAGTCGTGAATCCTATTACAAGAACATGATCAATCTCATACATCACATATCATTCATCACATTCTTCTTGGCCATATCACATCACATAGCATACCCTGCAAAAACAAGTTAGACGTCCTCTAATTGTTGTTGCATGTTTTACGTGGCTGCTATGGGTTTCTAGCAAGAACGTTTCTTACCTACGCAAGACCACAACGTGATATGCCAATTGCTATTTACCCTTCATAAGGACCCTTTTCATCGAATCCGTTCCGACTAAAGTGGGAGAGACTCGCACCCGCTAGCCACCTTATGC
>NW_021271163.1:0-1361 GCF_002162155.2 Triticum dicoccoides
TGCCTCTTCCATCTTCGGAGAAGGTTAATTTTGATGCTAAACAACGTGCTGAATTGATTTTAAAAATGCATGAGTTAACTAAGGAAAACATTGAGCGCATGAATGCTAAATATAAACTTGCTGGAGATAAGGGTAGAAAACATGTTGTGTTTGCACCTGGAGATCTTGTTTGGTTACATTTGCGTAAGGATGGATTTCCTGATTTGCGCAAATCAAAGTTAATGCCACGTGCTGATGGTCCCTTTAAGGTGTTAGAGAAAATAAATGATAATGCATATAAACTTGAGCTGCCTGCAGATTTTGGGGTTAGTCCCACTTTTAACATTGCAGATTTGAAGCCTTATTTGGGTGAGGAAGATGAACTTCCGTCGAGGACGACTTCATTTCAAGAAGGGGAGGATGATGAGGACATCAATACCATTGTTACACCCACAGCCCCTACTGCTACATATACGGGAACAATTACTAGAGCTCGCGCACGCCAATTAAATTATCAGGTACTTTCATTTCTTGGTAATGATTCTAATGTTCATGAGAATATGATGCTGCCTAAATTGGATACATTTGTTTTGCTTACAAATGAAGGGCCTAGCTTGGAGAAGGATGAACATTGGAGCAAGAACAAGCATGGAGATGATGCCATGCGCAAGGGGAACAAGCACGGAGTTACAAGTGATGATTTCAGGACTTTTAAGCCACCATAATGGGTGCATGAAGCCTTGGACGAAATATACAAGATGCCACTTCATAAATTTCGTCCCGAGGCTATTATAGGTGCTGCGTCACCTTTTTATTGGGCCAGGCCCATGTAATTTCGAAATACATAAGTATAGGCTATTTTTCGAGTCCGTATGTGTGGGGAAGCAAGAGATAGGGTTGATTTCGGACCCCTCCACCAAGGGCCACGAAATTCCCCCTCTCTTCCTCCATATATACAGCCCTTAGGGCACCGTTTAGACTTTGGGTTTTGTTTAGATTAAAGTTCGTCATAGCTGCAACTTCGCGTACTTCGTTTGTGTTCAACGACCAGACAAAGGTGTCACAGAACCCCACCTTGATCAATAAAGCTTTCATCTTATATTCGCAATATCCAGATTGCAATCTCAGTTTCTTGCTTGTTCTTCGTTTGCTTGCAGGAAACAGACCCTCGTGGTCAGGTTGATCGTGCTCCGGCGTGGTCAATAACCTCTCGGAGTTGGTTTAGCGATTGCTAAGGCGCGACGTCCTCGCACGTTCGTAGTCGGATCGTCAAAGTCGACTGCCAACAAAGCGATATCCATCATCTCATCGGAAGACGGGACACCTTTGCCTCTATCAATTGTAGAGGCATTAATAATATTACTATTCGTTATCGTCATCCT
>NW_021271164.1:0-7492 GCF_002162155.2 Triticum dicoccoides
GGTAGTCGTAGAATAGGATAGCCACAGAGTCAAAGCTGGCTTGCTGCAACTAAACCCCACATTACCCTCTTGATACCAATGCATGTACGATAGGATCTGATGTAAGTCTTGCTGAGTACCTTTGTACTCATGTTGCTTTATTTATGTTTTTGCAGCGGAGACTTCGGTCTTACTAGTGTTCTCGTGGACTTCGACTAGTAGCTAGTACCTCAGCTACGATCTTGATCGGATGTTGTAGATAGTCAGGCTCTTCAGCCTTTTCCTTTTGTAGATGTCTGTACCCAGACATGTAATGCTTCCGCTTGTTGCTTGTATGCTCTGTATGATGGGTCTTGTGACCCCTGTTTGCAATTTATGCTATGACGGCTCTTCTGAGCCTTTATCTATATGAGTTGTTGAGTTATGCTGTGATGCCATGTTGTACAGCACATACTTGCATGTTATGCATACGTGTAATGTGTATTGCTATGTGTGGGATCTGACTATCTAGTTGTTTATTCTTAGTAGCCTCCCTTACCGGGAAATGTCTCCTAGTGCTTCCACCGAGCCCTGGTAGCTTGCTACTGCTCCGGAACACTTAGGCAGGCCGGCATGTGTCCTTCTTCGATCCTGTGTCTGTCCCTTCGGGGAAATGTCACGCGATGAATACCGGAGTCCTGCTAGCCCGCTACAGCCCGGTTCACCGGAGTCCTGTTAGCCCAGTGCTACAGCCTGGATTCACTCGCTGATGACCGACACGTTCGATGCTGGGTCATGGATGCCTGTCCCTGTAAGTTAGTGCCACTTTGGGTTTACGACTAGCCATGTCAGCCCGGGCTCTTTATCATATGGATGCTAGCGACACCATCATATACGTGTGCCAAAATGCGCAAACGGTCCCGGGCAAAGGTAAGGCGACACCCGTAGGGATACCGTGCGTGAGGCCGCAAAGCGATATGAGGTGTTACATGCTAGATCGATGTGGCATCGAGTCGGGGTCCTGACAGCGTTGGTATCAGAGCTTGACTGCCTGTAGGATTACCAAGCCAAACTGGTCGAAGTTGAGTCTAGAAATTCTTTAGTTATATAAGGGAATTGATTGTGGGATGGAACGTAAGGCTCTTTTTACTCCTTTACCTCATGGCCTTCTGATCTGAGTCATCCTATCTTTCCTACGGGGTTAAGGAACTAGGCTTTCTCTTCCGTCTATCAGGATCACGTGTTACTACTCCGTAGTTCCATAGGACTGGTTGATCGGAGTCATACCCCAGTTTTGAGTATTTCCGGTGTAGTCTGTTTAGTACTATCCCAGAACCTTGAGTGGTGATGTTGAGTTGTTGTACTACCCCATTTTTAGTAGGATGTCTCATTCTGAGCATTTTACTGTCGTTATGCTGCCGGAATTTTCCTAAGGAGTTCGAGTGATATTAATTCCTTGTCCTACATTCTATAGTCTATAGTTAATGTTGATTGCATCCCTGGGTTTCGTTTCGCAGGATGTCATCAAGTTCTTTTAATCGTAGCCGGAACCATGGAGATGGTAGGGATGAGAATCCTCCCGACCAGCCTTCGCTGGCAGAGTTCATGCTAGAGATGGAGAGGAACAAGCGTGAGTCTAACCGTTTGTTGGCACGTATCGAGGAGAACACCGCACATCAGTTCAAAGGGTCTGCTACCATTCATGATTTCATTCGCTTGCACCCACCTACCTTTCATCATTCCATCGAGCCACTCGATGCAGATGACTGGCTCCGTAGCATCACCCATAAGCTGCGTTCCGCGAGCGTAGCTGAAGATGACAAGGTCACTTATGCCACATACCACCTGGAAGGTCCTGCTAGTCTTTGGTGGCAGAACTACGAGGCTATGCTTCCAGCTGGCTAGATTTCTACCTGGAAGGATTTCACTGAGGCTTTTCGCGAGCATCACATTCCCCAAGCCCTCCTTGATCGCAAGAGAGAAGAGTTCTGTAGTTTCACCCAGAGTAAGATGGCTGTTGATGCTTATAGCAGAGAGTTCGAGAACCTTGCTCGCTATGCCACAGAAGAAGTGTCCACGGACGCCAAGAAGCAGGCTAGGTTCCGGAAGGGTCTCAACCCCAAGTTGCGTCGTGATCTTCACCTGCATCATTGCGATACATTCCAAGCCCTTGTGAACAAGGCCATCAATGCAGAGACAGCTCAACTCACTTACGAGGAGTCTCGTAAGCACACCCGTGATTTGGGATCTCCCTCTGGCTCTAGCTCCCAGAAACGCCGGATTTGGGTTCCAAACTCCGCTCTTCCTTCCGGTTATACACCGAGGCCGTCTTATGTGGTGCCTTCCCCAGCTCAGTCGTATGTTCCACCCAGGCCTACTGGTAGACCGCTTGTTAGTGCGGGTCCCCGTCCAACCTCAGGGACTTGCTTCACATGCGGGAAGCCAGGACACTATGCACGTGATTGCTCTCAGACTAGTTATGCTCCACCCCAGCCCGAGAAGACTGTGGGCTGTATTAAGCCATCACGCAAGATGATCAGTGTTAAGTCAGCCCCCACTGAACGTGGATGTGTGCATCACGTCTCAGCTAAAGACGCTCATGATGATCCGGATGTCGTTCTTGGTACACTCCTTGTCAATTGTCACCCAGCATCAGTTCTATTCGATACTGGAGCATCTCACTCCTTCATTTCTGAAGGCTATGCTCGTTTGCACGACATGTCATTTTGTGATATGCCAACTCCGCTTGAAATCCAAACCCCAGGGTCTAGATGGCAGACCACCAGAATCAGCCATGGTAATGAAATCCTTGTTGATAGACTTGTATTCCTTGCATCACTTGTAGCCCTCAAGTCCTCAGATATTAACATCATCTTGGGTATGGACTGGATGACAGCTCATCATGCCAAGATTGATTGTTACACAAGATCTGTTCAGCTTACACACCCGTCTGGCAAGATAGTCACCGTCTCCACTAGAGTTGCAAAGCGTCAGCTCTATTCTCTTAATGCCAGCCCTCTTCCAGACCTTGAAGATATCCCGGTAGTCCGTGACTTTCCGGATGTCTTTCCAGAGGAACTGCCAGGTGTTCCACCTGACAGAGATGTAGAGTTCGTCATAGATCTTATCCCAGGAACAACTCCAATCTCCCGGAGACCTTACAAGATGGCACCCTTAGAACTAGCCGAGCTTAAGAAACAACTCGATGAGTCCTTGCAAAAGGGTTTCATCCGTCCTAGTTCTTCTCCTTGGGCTTGCCCCGTCCTTTTCGTCAAGAAGAAGGATGGTACGGACCGGATGGTCGTTGATTATCGTCCCGTTAATTTGGTCACGATCAAGAACAAGTATCCGCTCCCCAGGATCAACGACCTGTATGATCAGCTCGCTGGATCCTCAGTCTTCTCCAAGATGGATTTAAGGTTAGGCTACCATCAAATCAAGATCAGAAACGGGGACATTCCCAAGACAGCTTTTGTCACTCGTTATGGCCAGTACGAGTACACCGTCATGTCCTTTGGCCTAACCAACGCCCCAGCCACATTCTCCCTCTTGATGAACTCGATCTTCATGGAGTACTTAGATAAGTTCGTCGTGGTTTACCTCGATGATATTCTTATTTACTCGAAGAACGAGGAAGAGCATGCCGAACATCTTAGACTTGTGTTAGAAAAACTCAGAGAGCACCGCCTTTATGCCAAGTTCTCCAAGTGTGAATTTTGGTTGCCAGAAGTGACCTATTTAGGCCACGTAATCTCTGGTAAGGGCATTGCTGTCAATCCCGAGAGAGTTCAAGCCGTTCTCGATTGGACTCCACCTGAGACTGTTAAACAAGTTAGGAGTTTCCTTGGTCTAGCCAGCTATTGTCGCCGCTTTGTTGAAAACTTCTCCAAAGTAGCCAAACCCCTCACGGAACTTCTCAAGAAAGATAAAAAGTTCGAGTGGTCCCCACAGTGTGAGTACAGTTTTCAGGAACTGAAAAGATGCCTGACTTCTGCTCCCATACTTGTGCCACCGGATTTCACTAAAGACTTTATTATCTACTGCGACGCCTCACGACAGGGACTAGGTTGCATTCTTATGCAGGATCGTCATGTGATTGCCTATGCATCCCGACAGTTGCATCCACATGAGGAGAATTATCCTACACATGATCTAGAGCTTGCAGCCGTAGTCTATGCACTCAAGACCTGGCGACATTACCTCCTTGGTAAACGTTGCGAGATCTACACCGATCACCAGAGTCTCAAGTATATCTTCACCCAACCGGATCTGAACCTTAGGCAAAGACGTTGGTTGGAGTTGATCACAGATTATGATCTAGGGATTACCTACACCCCAGGCAAAGCCAATGTCATGGCCGATGCTCTAAGCCGTAAATCTTATTGCAACAATCTCATGTTGCAGCAAGGCCAACCACTTCTCCATGAGGAATTCGGTAAGCTTAACCTTCACATTGCTCCTCGCGGATTCCTTTCTACCTTGGTGGCGAAGCCTACCCTTGAGGATCAGATCATCTCTGACCAGAAGTTTGATAGGGGGATTACCCGGATCAAGAAAAACATTAAGAAGGGAGTTGGTGGATGTTTCTCTATGGATGATCGTGGAGTTGTTTTCTTTGAGAATCGCTTGGTGGTTCCCAAGAATCAACATCTGCGACAATTGATCCTTAAGGAGGCGCATGAATCCCCTCTCACGATTCATCCCGGTAGTACTAAGATGTATCAGGACCTACGCCAGAGGTTCTGGTGGACTAGGATGAAGAGAGAAATCGCTGAGTTCATTGCTAAATGTGACGTATGTCGTCGCGTTAAGGCAGAGCATCAAAGACCTGCTGGCACCCTTCAGCCTTTAGCTATTCCTGAATGGAAATGGGATAAAGTTAGTATGGACTTCATCACCGGCTTTCCCAAGACCAAGAGAGGGAATAACGCTATCTTCGTAGTCGTTGATCGTCTTTCCAAAGTGGCTCACTTCCTCCCTATTCGGGAAAATATCACTGCTAGTCAGCTTGCTGACTTATATATTTCTCGAACAGTGTCACTTCATGGTGTTCCACTAGAGATCAATTCAGACCGTGGCAGTCTTTTCACTTCTCATTTTTGGGAGAGTTTCCAAACTGCCATGGGAACCCATCTTTCTTTCAGTACCGCTTTCCACCCTCAATCAAGTGGTCAGGTGGAACGGGTCAATCAAATTCTCGAAGACATGCTCAGAGCTTGCGTTATCTCTTTCGGTATGGATTGGGAGAAATGTCTTCCTTTCGCCGAGTTTGCCTATAACAATAGCTACCAATCCAGCCTCAAGCAAGCTCCTTTTGAGGTTCTCTATGGACGAAGATGTCGAACACCTTTGAACTGGTCAGAAACCGGTGAAAGACAATTCTTTGGACCGGATATGATCCAGGAGGCAGAAGAGCAAGTTCGCATCATTCGTGAGAATTTGAAAACAGCCCAGTCTCGTCAGAAAAGTCAGTACGATCGTCATCATAAGGATATGACTTATGAAATTGGCGACCAATCTTACCTTCGGGTTACTCCTTTGAAGGGTACCCATCGTTTCGGTATCAAGGGCAAGTTGGCTCCTCGTTACATTGGTCCTTTTCGTATTCTCGCTAAACGAGGAGAGGTTGCCTACCAATTGGAACTACCTCCACATCTTTCTCGAGTTCATGATGTCTTCCACGTCTCTCAACTCAGGCGTTGCTTCTCGGATCCCATCCGCAGAGTGGACCACGAAACGCTTGATCTCCAAGATAACCTCACATACCGAGAGTACCCGGTTCGCATTCTTGATCAAGCAGAGCGTGTCACTCGACGTCAGAACGTCAAGTTTCTCCAAGTTCAGTGGTCTCATCATTCCGAGAGAGAAGCTACTTGGGAGCGAGAAGATCGTCTTTGACTGGAGTACCCCGCTTTCTTTCCGTCGACCCCTGAATCTCGAGACGAGATTCTGTTAAGTGGGGGCGAGTTGTCACATCCCTAGTCTGGTATGACTTAGACTAGCTAGCCATTTGTGCATCATATTTAATTTCATTTAAATTTGAAATGAGGATTGGTGGAAATCCTCAGAATCATTTTTGAAAATGACCCAAATAAAAATTTCTCCAAAAGGGTCCAAGAAAATGCTCATGATGCCCTCTAAAAATATTGGACAGAGATAAAAATCAAAACAATATTTTTAGGAGCTCATGGATATTTATTTTGGCCATTTGGATCAATACGATAAATATTTGCATTGGAAATATATTTCTATATATATGAAATATGGTCCAAAAATTATGCCAATTATAAAAGAGCTCTGGAATAATATATCTAGCTCCTGCAAAAAATTGGCATAAGGAAATTAAATGATTTAATATATTTATTAAATCAAAACAAATGTCAGAAAAATTTGAAAACAAAAATAAAAGAAGGAGGGGCTTACCTGGGCCTCCCCTCCCCTGCGCAGCCCAGCAGCAGCAGGCCGGCCCAGCCAGGAGGCGGCCCAGCCCGCCTGGCCCCCCCTCCTCTGTCGTCTTCCCCCCCGACAGGGGAACGGCGTGTGCCCGACGCTCGCCGGCACGCGCGCGCGCCACCTCCCCCCCTGCTGGCCACCTCCTGCTTCCTTCTCTCGCCCTCGATGCCCCGGACGAAGCCACGCAGCTGCCCCGCACCGCTCTCACTCTCCCTCGCCCTCCTCCCCTCCTCTGGCTCCCCCTCACTTCCACCGAACGCGGCCGCCGCCGCCGACGAGAACCACCACGGCCACAGCCACCCCCTCGCCCCTCGGTTGTGCCCACGAGCTCCGCGACGTCGTCCTCGACCCCCCCTCACCGAACCACGCCCCGCCGGAAGCCCTGCAGCGTCGACTTCGAGCTCTTCTTCAACCTTCGGCCGCCGGTGACCTCGTCTTCGATTCACGCCGTCTAGGTCATCCCCAGGCCCACTGAGCTGCGCTTCGACCTCCCAGTGAGCTCCTCCGTCGTTTCCCCCTATCCCCACGGCCTAGCGCTCGTTGTAGCACCACTTCCCATGATGCCCGAAGCACACCGCCGCACGAACTCGTCGCCGACGAGGCTCCGGTGGCCAATCGGCCCCGTGCATATGCCCGTTGGCTTTGTGGGAGCCTGCAGAACGCGTAGTTGCTACCCGTTGTTCCTCCCGTGCACGGTGGCGCCGTTTCCATCGGCGCCCGAGCTCCGGCGACCGCCAAAGTCGTCGCCGGCGACGTCTCCGGCCACCCCGAGCTCAACCATCACCACCAAGAGCTGCGGCTCGTTCCCAGGAGCTCATAGATGCTCTCCGCCTCCCGTTTGGTGGCCGTAACGTGCAAATGCACTTCCTCCGCCGCGCTCGGCCTCGCCGGCGGCTAAACGCCGGCGAGTTGACCGGGTTTGACCCCCAGGGTCGCTGACTAGTGGGCCCGACCCCCCCCCCTAACCTTTTAATTAAATTAATTAACCCCTGTTAACCCCCCTGTCACTGACGTGTGGGTCCCACACGTCAGATTTGACCTGGACAGCCGCGTTGACCACTGACGTCGTGCTGACGTCATG
>NW_021271165.1:0-1743 GCF_002162155.2 Triticum dicoccoides
AGTGACTTATACTCCAAGAAGCGGGCCAGAATCGGCCAAAACTGTGAGTATTGATGACCGACACGTAAACGTCAACAACTATGGAAATCACTCCGGGACCCCAGAAAGGTGAGTAATAGCCCGTGAAACGGGCCAGAATCGGCCAAAACCACGAGTGCTGGCGACGGACACGTAAAGGCACCACGGGGTTTGTCAATCGTTGAAATCACTCCGGGACCCCAAAACAGTGATTAATAGTACAAGAAGCGGGCCAGAAATGGCCAAAACTGCGAGTGTTGATGACCGACACATAAACGCACCTTGGGGTTCAACAACTATGGAAATCACTCCGGGAACCTAAAACGGTAAGTAATAGTCCATGAAAAGGGCCAGAATCAGTCAAAACCGTGAGTGCTGATGACCGACACGTAAACGCACCACGGGGTTCGTCAATCGTTGAAATCACTCCAGGAGCCCAAAACAGTGAGTAATAGTCCAAGAAGCGGGCCAGAATCGGCCAAAACTGTGAGTGTGGATGACCGACACGTAAACGCACCTTGGGTTCAACAACTATGGAAATTGCTTCGGGACCACAAAACAGTGAGTAATAGTCCATGAAACGGGTAAGAATCGGCCAAAATCGCGAGTGCTAAAGACCGAGACGTAAACACACCACGGGGTTCGTCAATCGTTGAAATCACTCTGGGACCCCAAAACAATGACTTATACTCCAAGAAGCGGGCCAGAATCGGCCAAAACTGTGAGTGTTGATGACCGACACGTAAACGTCAACAACTATGGAAATCACTCCGGGACCCCAAAAAGGTGAGTAATAGCCCATGAAACGGGCCAGAATTGGCCAAAACCATGAGTGCTGGCGACTGACACGTAATGGAACCACGGGGTTCGTCAATCGTTGAAATCACTCCGGGACCCCAAAACAGTGATTAATAGTACAAGAAGCGGGCCAGAAACGGCCAAAACTGTGAGTGTTGATGACCGACACATAAACGCACCTTGGGGTTCAACGACTATGGAAATCACTTCGGGAACCTAAAACGGTAAGTAATACTCCATGAAAAGGGCCAGAATCAGTCAAAATCGCGAGTGCTGATGACCGACACGTAAACGCACCACGGGGTTCGTCAATCGTTGAAATCACTCCGGGACCCCAAATCAGTGAGTAATAGTCCAAGAAGCGCGTCGGAATCGGCTAAAACTTTGAGTATTGATGACCGACACGTAAACGCACCTTGGGGTTGAACAACTATGGAAATCGCTCCGGGACCCCAAAATGGTGAGTAATAGATCATGAAACGGGCCAGAATCGGCCAAAACCGCGAGTGTTGATGACCGGCACATAAACGCACCATGGGGTTTGTCAATTGTTGAAATCACTCCAGGAGCCCAAAACAGTGAGTAATAGTCCAAGAAGCGGGCCAGAATCGGCCAAAACTGTGAGTGTGGATGACCGACACGTAAACGCACCTTGGGGTTCAACAACTATGGAAATCGCTTCGGGACCCCAAAACAGTGAGTAATAGTCCATGAAACGGGCAAGAATCAGCGAAAACCGCGAGTGCTGACGACCAACACGTAAATGCACCACGGGGTTCATCAATCGTTGAAATCACTCCGGGACCCCAAACTGTGAGTAATAGTCCAAGAAGCGGCCCGATTCGGCCAAAACTGTGAGTCTTGATGACCGACACGAAAACGCTCATTGGGGTTCAACAACTATGGAAATCGCTTTGGGACCCCAAA
>NW_021271166.1:0-1178 GCF_002162155.2 Triticum dicoccoides
TGAGGGGGGGTCATGCACCGGAGACGCGTCCCGCCTCTTCGGACATGCCACCACACCACCCTGCATGTATGAGGGCCCGGTGCGACGCTCCGGTGGCATTGCTACCCCCCAGTGCCCCCGTCCCGCCTAACCCTGTAGCGTTTGACCACGGGATCTAGCCCTTTGACTTTGCACGGACGGGCTTTGACCAGTGGACCTCCCCACCCGGTTGTGTTAGGTCAGCCCATAGGAACACTTTGGAGCAACATCCGGGCCAGACCCACAGCAAGATCCCCTCCAGGTGCCGGCGGCGGCGCCGTTCGTGAGGGGGGGCACACCCTGGACACGCGTGCCGGGCGTTTGCAACCGCCACAACACTTCCAGACTTGTGAAAGGCCGCCTACGCAAGATTTGGCGGCATGCTAGCCCCCGGAGGCCGCCGGCCACAACCGTAGACGCGCGAAGGGCAATCCGCGTAGAGGGAATTTTTCGGATACTTCTCCATCACCAAAAATTATGAAAAAATACCGTCGTTCCTATAGCACATGTGCCCACGTCGTGCAAAAAAACTCATGATTTTATCGCGCTCCGAGTATTTAGTAATATTGACGCCGCATCGTTACCGCAGAACGTCTACTACCGTGTCATCACCGTCCGTGAGGGGGGGCCACGCACCAGAGACGCGTACCGCCTCTTCGGACATGCCACCACACCACCCCGCATGTATGAGGGCCCGGTGCGACGCTCCGGTGGCATTGCTACCCCCCAGTGCCCCCGTCCCGCCTAACCTTGTAGCGTTTGACCATGGGATCTAGCCCTTTGACTTTGCACGGACGGGCTTTGACCAATGGACCTCCCCACCCGGTTGTGTTAGGTCAGCCCATATGAACACTTTGGAGCAACATCCGGGCCAGATGTTACCGTGGGCCTATGGGCTGACCTTACACAACCGGGTGGATACATCTACTGCTCAAAGCCCGTCCGTGCAAAGTCAAAGGGGTAGATCCCGTGGTCAAATGCTACAGGGTTAGGCGGGACGGGGGCCCTAGGGGGGTAGCAATGCCACCGGAGCATCGCACCGGGACCTCATACAAGCCGCGTCCTGGGTGCCTACGCCTGCCACCATGCTTATATAATTGTAGGAGGGCCACCGCAACACCTGGCGGCATTGTTACCCCCCAGGTACCCCGTCCCGTCTA
>NW_021271167.1:0-1251 GCF_002162155.2 Triticum dicoccoides
CTGATTTCGTCCCCTAGCTCCTTCTTCCACCACGGCCGAAGCTCGCCGCCGCCGTGCCTCGTCGCCGTCGTGGCCAGAGCCACTGGAGCTCCCACCTGAGTGCACCATCGTGCTCAGAACGTCTCCACGAGCCCGTTGCCTGCCGCAGCTCGCCCTCTCGTGCCCCCTAGTGGTCGCCTGTGTCTCACCCGAGCTCCGGCGGCCGCAACCGAGCTCGCCGCCGTCGACTCCGGCCACCCCAGGCCCGGAGACCACGACCATCCGACGCGCCATCGCGCCAGCTCCCCGTAGAGCCAAAGGGCGCACCGAACGGTGCAGTATAGACGAAACCCGAGCCACCCCGGTGCGTCTCCGCCGCGTTTTGGGTCGTCGCCGGCGAAACTCCGGCGACTGCCGACGTGGCATGCTTAATTAGCGCTAATGACGCCCTAACCAACCCCCTAGGCCACTGACTGTGGGCCCCACCCGTGGTCAAACCTCAGTTAGCGCTGGGTTTGACCGGGATTAGCTCCTGTGTCACTGACGTGTGGCCCCCACACGTCAGGTTTGACCTGGGGCGCCCAGTTGACCCTGCTGACGTCACTGTGACGTGGGGCTGACGCAATAAGTATTTTCTGGATTTAAAAATAATCAGGAAATTCCAGAAAATAGCTAAAACTTCAATAAATCATAGAAATTCAACCGTAACTCCAAATTAAATAATTTATATATGAAAAATGATCAGAAAAATCCAATCTATCCATCTGTACTATTTTCATGCATGTTAGAACAACTTATAGGTGCTGTATAGCACAAATCAATTAAATGGCATTTGAATAATCACATATGGAGTTTGAATTTGAATCTTGTATTCAAACCAACTTCATTTAATCTGTTGCTAGTTGCATTAGCCCAAAACACATTCATTTTGCCATGTCATGATCATGCATCATATTGTGCATTGCATTGATTGTGTTCCCTTCTGTGTTGCCGGTATTTGTCCCCTCTCGATAGACGTGATACCGATGATGTGATCGTTGACACTGATGAAGACTCAATGTTATCTTCAGAAGTGCCAGGCAAGCAAAACCCCCTTGTTCATTCCGATAAAATCCCACTCTCTCGCTCCTGCTCTCTTTTACTGCATTAGGACAACAACGACATATTTGTTACTTGCTGCGGTAGCTGAACCCCTTTATCCTCTGCATGACCTGTCATTGCCACAGTAAATAGATGAAACCCACTAGCATGAGTAGGAGTTGTTTGAGCCCT
>NW_021271168.1:0-1075 GCF_002162155.2 Triticum dicoccoides
TGATGACCGACACGTAAACGTGCGCTGGGTTCGTCAATCGTGTAAATCACTTTGTGACCCCTGAGCAATAGTCCAAGAAACTGGCCAGAATCAGCCCAAACTGCGAGTCTTGAAGACCAACATATAAGCACAACTTGGGGTTCGACAATCATGGAAATCGCTTTGGGACCCCAAAATGGTGAGTAATACTCCATGAAAGAGCCCAGAATCTGACAAACTTAGGCTTATCGATGAACGATTCATAAACGTACCGCGGGGTTCGTCAATCATGGAAATCTCTCAGGGACCCCAAATCAATGAGTAATAGTCCATAAAAAGGGCCAAAATCGGCCCAAACTGCGAGTCTAGACGACCTGACACATAAGCATACCTTGGGGTTCGAAAACCATGGAAATCGCTTTGGGACCCCAAAATGGTGAGTAATAGTCTAAGAAACGGGCCAGAATCGGCCAAAACTACGATTTTTCATGACCGACACGTAAACGCACCCCGGGATTCGTGAATCATGGAAATCATTTAGGGACACCAAATCAATGAGTGATAGTCCACGAGACGGGCCAGAATCAGCCAAAACTGCGAGTGTTGATGTTCGACACCTAAACACACCCCGACGTTCGTCAATCGTGGAAATTACTACGGGACCCCAAAATAGTGAGTAATTGTCCTAGAAACGGGCCAGAATCGGCCAAAACTACGAGTGTTGATGACCGACAGGTAAGCGCACCTTGGGGTTCAACAACTACAGACATTTCTTCAGGACCCCAAAACGGTGAGTAATAGTTCATGAAACGGGTCAGAATTTGCCAAAACTGTGTGTGTTGACGACAGACACGTAAACGCACCCCGGGGATCGTCAATTGTGGAAATCATTCTGGGCCCCAAAACGGTGAGTAATAGTGCACGAAACGGACCAGAATCGGCCAAAATTCTGAGTATTGATGACCGACTAGTAAACGCACCCCAGGGTTTGTCAATCGTGGAAATCACTTCGGGATCCCAAAATTGAGTAATAGTCCAAGAAACAGGCCAGAATCGTCCCAAACTGCGAGTCTTGACGACCAACGCGTAAGCACAC
>NW_021271169.1:0-2100 GCF_002162155.2 Triticum dicoccoides
ATAATTCCGAATCCTTGAATTTCATGAAATCGTCCCAATGAGCACTTTGCTTCTCTAGTACTCCCTTGAATACTGGAGTCTTCCTTCCTCCATTGACGTACTTGGACATTCACGAATCTTGTGGTTCTTGAATGCAACCGCCATCTTCCTAAGAGCATGGTCCTTGACTTTGTCCACATCTGCTTTTGTGAAATGATCTGGTAGGGTGAAATGTTCCATGAGCGTTTCCCAAAGCAAATGTTTTTGTCTGTCGTCAACAAAAGTAACTCCTGGACATGGCTTTGATGGCTCTCTCCATTCTTGAAGGGAGATCGGGAGTAGGTCCTTCACAAGAACTCCGCACTGACGAACGAACTTGTCCGCAATCTTCTTAGGCATGAATGGTTCACCATTAGGTTTGATTGCCTCGATATTGTACTTTACGCCCTCCTTCAACTTTTTGTTCGGGCCTCGTTTCGTCCTGTTGCCTGAAGATTTGCTCGATCTGGATGGCTGAAAGAAGAAAGATCGATTCATTAATATATCTTCAAGTCATTTAAAACATGTGATGATCACCAGATGCCTGCTTATATAAATATATATACCTCGCCGGTCTTTGTTGTTTCAAGATCAACATTTTCTTCGTCATATTCATAGTTCACGACTTCATCAATTCGGTCATCGCGATCGAATATCATATCACCCTCCCCGGTGTTGTTTAGATATTCGGAGCCGTCATAATCTTCTTCATTCTGATCATCATCTGGCCCGCGAGGATTGCGTATGATATTGAACAAGGCCTCTTCTCCCTCTCTGCCGGTATTGTCCGCCATAGGTTTTGTTTAACTAATCCAAAAGAAATATATTCAAATTACAATGCATGGATGCAAACAATTAATAAGGAAAAACTGAATCAATCATAGTACATAATAAGCATCATTGAATATAATCTCGAATATGTCGTCTCGAATAATAGATATAATCTCGAATACATCGTCTCGAATAATAGATATAATCTCGAATACATCGTCTCGAATAATAGAAATAATCTTGAATACATCGTCTTGAATAATATATAATCTCGAATACATCGTCTCGAATATTATATATCGAGTACATCACTGGCTAGGTAGCTAATAAAGATCGAGTACTACCGAAGAATCTAGGACACTCGTGGTTCCTTCGGCGCGGGCGGTGGACACCCAAAGAGAAGGAACCCTCACAGGATCATAGCTGAAGTGAGATCCCTGAAGAAACTGCCAGGTATTGGAGAACATGCCGCCCTCTAACGCAACCATGTAGCGATGGACGTGCTCGTCCTCCTCCCTGACACGGCAACGTACCTCCTCAGGCGGGGCCGACTCCCTCCGCACCGAAACTGGCCCACGCAAATGCCACCAAACGAGATCAGGGTCGACGACGGGACCCGGGACCCGGGGCTGGGTTCCTCATCAAGCGGCGCGCCCCTCCAGGCAGCACCTCCCTATGCCAGCCCGGCGGAGCCCAGTCCCGGACATGGGTCAGCCGGACGTCATCGCGGACGGGTCGACGGCGAGGATGCGGGCCGGGCATCGTCCAGAACAAATACTAGCTATATGCCCGCAAAAAGTAACCTTTTTTTAGTGATTGAATTTTGATAACTAAAATTTCTAACATTTCTATATAACTAACATTCCTATAACATTTCTAACAATGCTATATAACTAACATTTCTATAACATTTCTAATATTTCTATAACTAAAAAAAAGAAAAAAAATTATAACATTTCTATATATATAACTAACATTTGTATAACATTTCTAATATTTCTATAACTAAAAAACAGAAAAATTTCTAACAATTCTAACTATTTTATAACTATTTCTATAACTAAAAAACAGAAAAATTTATAACAATTCTAACTATTTCTATTACTAAAAAACAGAAAAATTTCTAACAATTCTAACATTTCCATAACTAACTATGTGTGTGTGCTCACCGGCGAGGCGAGAGGCGACGGGGGGCGGCGACGGGGACGGCGACGGGCGCGGCAACGACGGGGATGGCGACGGCGGGGACAGGGACGGGGCGGCGATGACGGGGACGGGCCGGGGCGGCGACAACGGGGACGGGGCGGTGAT
>NW_021271170.1:0-1641 GCF_002162155.2 Triticum dicoccoides
GCCCCCGATTCAATCGTACACTAATCATGCACGCAAACATGTACGATCAGGATCAGGGACTCACGGGAAGATATCACAACACAACTCTAAAACATAAATAAGTCATACAAGCATCATAATACAAGCCAGGGGCCTCGAGGGCTCGAATACAAGTGCTCGATCATAGACGAGTCAGCGGAAGCAACAATATCTGAGTACAAACATAAGTTAAACAAGTTGCCTTAAGAAGGCTAGCACAAACTGGGATACAGATCGAAAGAGGCGCAGGCCTCCTGCCTGGGATCCTCCAAACTACTCCTGGTCGTCGTCAGCGGGCAGCACGTAGTAGTAGGCACCTCCAGTGTAGTAGGGGTCGTCGTCGACGGTGGCGTCTGGCTCCTGGACTCCAGCATCTGGTTGCGACAACCAGGAAGAAAGGAAAGGGGAAAAAGGGGGGAGAAAGCAACCGTGAGTACTCATCCAAAGTACTCGCAAGCAAGGAACTACACTACATATGCATGGGTATATGTGTAAGGAGGCCATATCAGTGGACTGAACTGCAGAATGCCAGAATAAGAGGGGGATAGCTAATCCTATCGAAGACTACGCTTCTGGCAGCCTCCGTCTTGCAGCATGTAGAAGAGAGTAGATTGAAGTCCTCCAAGTAGCATCTCCAAGTAACATCTCCAAATAGCATCTCATAGCATAATCCTACCCGGCGATCCCCTCCTCATATCCCTGAGGGAGAGCGACCACCGGTTGTATCTGGCACTTGGAAGGGTGTGTTTTATTAAGTATCCGGTTCTAGTTGTCATAAGGTCAAGGTACAACTCCAAGTCATCCTGTTACCGAAGATCACGGCTATTCGAATAGATTAACTTCCCTGCAGGGGTGCACCACATTCCCCAACACGCTCGATCCCATTTGGCCGGACACACTTTCCTGGGTCATGCCCGGCCGCGGAAGATCAACACGTCGCAGCCCCACCTAGGCTCAACAGAGAGGCCAGCACGCCGGTCTAAACCTAAGCGCACAGGGGTCTGGGCCCATCGCCCATAGCACACCTGCACATTGCGTACGCGGCCGAAAGCAGAACTAGCCCCCTTAATACAAGAGCAGGCTTACGTTCCAATCCGGCGCGCGCCGCTCCGTCGCTGACGTCTGAAGGGCTTCGGCTGATACCACGACGTCGGGATACCCATAACTACTCCCGCGTAGATGGTTAGTGCGTATAGGCTCGTAGCCGACTCAGATCAAATACCAAGATCTCGTTAAGCGTGTTAAGTATCCGCGAATGCCGAACAGGGCCAGGCCCACCTGTCTCCTAGGTGGTCTCAACCTGCCCTGTCGCTCCGCCACAAAGTAACAGTCGAGGGCCGTCGGGAACCCAGGCCCACCTCTACCGGGATGGAGCCACCTGTCCTTTCAGCCCCCTCGTCAGAATCACTTGCGGGTACTCAATGAGCTGACCCGACTTTAGTCACCATCTGTATAGTATGTATGTATGTATAGTATATACCCGTGATCACCTCCCAAGTGATCACGGCCCGATAGTATAGCAAGGCAGACTGACAAGAATGTAGGGCCAATGATGATAAACTAGCATCCTATACTAAGCATTTAGGATTGCAGGTAAGGTATCAACAGGTGTAGCAACAATGT
>NW_021271171.1:0-1439 GCF_002162155.2 Triticum dicoccoides
ACTCTCCCCCGGTTCTTCCTCTCCTCTCCCTCGCTCTCTCTCTCCCGTGTCCGAACGCAACCATCGCCGCCGTTCGCCATAGCCGCCGCCACCGGCCTCCCCTCGCCTTCCCGACTCGCGCAGGAGCTCCGCCCCCTCGCCCTGAAGCTCTCCGTCAAGCCACAAGACGCCGGACGCCCTGTGGAGCCACCGTCGCCATCGTCTTCCTCCTCGGGCTCCGACCACCATCGCCGTCGATTCGCCGTCTCCAGCGCGTCCCCGAGCCCGCTTCGATGCCCACTGCAACCGCGGTGAGCTCCGCCACCGTTTCCCTCTCTTCTTTCCCTCGTTCCCGCGCCGTAACTCCGTTCCCCACCACGGCCGAACCTCCGCCGTCGCCGAGCTCGCCGTCGACGCAGCTCCGGTGACCATTTGGTCACCCCGGCGAGTCCAACAAGTTCGTAAGGCCCCGTAGAGCATCCCTAGCGCCTTGCTTCGCTCGCCTTCGAGCTCCAACCCCGTTTCCGTGCACGACCGAACCCCGGCGGCCGCAGCCGAGCTCGCCGCCGTCGACTCCGGCTACCCCAGGCCCAGCCACGGCCACCGCCCGACGCGCCATCGAGCCAGCTCTCCAACGCACCTAGCCGCACGCCGTTTGGAGCACCACAGAGGAAACCCGAGGCACTTGTACGCCGCGGACCTCGCCGGCGACTAACCGCCGGCGGGTTTGACCTGTTTGACCTGGGGTTTGACCCCCCCAGAGTCACTGACGCGTGGGCCCCGTCGGCCAGGTGGTTAGATTAGCGCTAATCACTGTTAGTTAACCCCCCCTGACACTGACCAGTGGGCCCCAGCGCCACTAATTCTTAATTAAAATTAAACTAACCCTGTTAAACCCCCCTGTCACTGACGTGTGGACCCCACACGTCAGGTTTGACCCCAGCCAGCCGCAGTTGACCGCTGACGTCGTGCTGACGTCATGCTGGCGCAATATATATATTTCTGGATTAATTTAAATCAGGAAATTCCAGAATATAATTTAAACTTCAAAAATTCATAACTTTTATTCTGTAACTCCAAATCAGACAAATTATATATGAAAAATGATCAGAAAAATCCAATCTATCCATCTGTACTATTTTCATGCATGACTAAACAAGTTAACTTGATGTTTAATGCAGAACAAGGAAAAGCACTTTAAAAGGCCATGTTTGAGTTTGAAATTTGAATCTTTGATTCAAATTGGTTCAAACCCTTCTGGTTTTAGTTGCATTAGCCCAACACACTCATATTGCCATGTTTCATGCATGCATCATATTGTTGCACATTGTTTGGTGATGGTTGTGTATCGGTGTCCTTTGCGACAGGTTCTGCCTCCGAGGAGTACCGTGATTACCCTAACGAAGAACCGTATTAGTGCATCGAACCATCAGGCAAGCAACCAACCATTTGATCATATC
>NW_021271172.1:0-1040 GCF_002162155.2 Triticum dicoccoides
TTTCCTACGCGCACACAGGATCATGTGATGCATAGCAACGAGAGGAGAGTGTTGTCTACATACCCAACGCAGACCGACTGCGGAAGCGATGACACGACGTAGAGGAAGTAGTCGTACGTCTTCACGATCCAACCGATCAAGCACCGAAACTACGGCACCTCCGAGTTCGAGCACACGTTCAGCTCGATGACGATCCCCGGACTCCGATCCAGCAAAGTGTCGGGGAAGAGTTTCGTCAGCACGACGGCGTGGTGACGATCTTGATGAACTACAGCAGCAGGGCTTCGCCTAAACTCCGCTACAGTATTATCGAGGAATATGGTGGCAGGGGGCACCGCACACGGCTAAGGAATCGATCACGTGGATCAACTTGTGTCAACTTGTGTGTTTAGAGGTGCCCCTGCCTCCGTATATAAAGGAGCCAAGGGGGAAGGGTGCGCCGGCCAAGAGGGAGAGGCGCAGGAGGAGTCCTACTCCTACCGGGAGTAGGACTCCCCCCCGAATCCTATTCCAACTAGGATTCCCAAGGGGGAAAGAGGGAGAGGGGTGGCCGGCCACCTCTCCTAGTCCTAATAGGACTAGGGGAAGGGGGGAGGCGCACAGCCCCCTTGGGCTGCCCCTTTCTCCTTTCCACTAAGGCCCATGATGGCCCATATGGCTCCCGGGGGGTTCCGGTAACCTCCCGGTAACCCGGTAAAATCCCGATTTCACCCGGAACACTTCCGATGTCCAAACATAGGCTTCCAATATATCAATCTTTACGTCTCGACCATTTCGAGACTCCTCGTCATGTCCGTGATCACATCCGGGACTCCGAACAACCTTCGGTACATCAAAATGCATAAACTCATAATATAACTGTCATCGTAACCTTAAGCGTGCGGACCCTACGGGTTCGAGAACAATGTAGACATGACCGAGACACGTCTCTGGTCAATAACCAATAGCGGGACCTGGATGCCCATATTGGCTCCTACATATTCTACGAAGATCTTTATCGGTCAGACCGCATAACAACATACGTTGTTCCCTTTGTCATC
>NW_021271173.1:0-870 GCF_002162155.2 Triticum dicoccoides
TAAAAATACAAATAATATATCAAAAAATTCAGAAAAAAAACTAATTCAATTCAAAATGTTAAAAATACAAATAATATATCAAAAAATTCAGAAAAATAAAACTAATTCAATTCAAAATTCTAAAAATACAAATAATATATCAAAAAATTCAGAAAAATAAAACTAATTCAATTCAAAATTCTAAAAATACAAATAATATATCAAAAAATTAAGAAAAATAAAACTAATTCAATTCAAAATGTTAAAAATACAAATAATATAGCAAAAAAATTCAGAAAAATAAAACTAATTCAATTCAAAATGTTAAAAATACAAATAATATATCAAAAAATTCAGAAAAATAAAACTAATTCAATTCAAAATAATATACCAGAGGCCGGTCGTCGGCTATGGTGGTACGACCGGACTCTGCAGAGCGTCATGGACTACATCACTCCAAATTTCATGTATCATTCGAAAATGGACACCAAACACATCACGGGTAATATAATTCACATGATCCATTCAACAAAGTTTGGTACAATAAATTATTACACATCATTTCTTCCCTTGTGTCCCTGCTTGCTTACGATTGTGCCGTATCCATGGAGCATCCTCATCATTTAACTTAATGCTTGGGTCGGTGTTCACTTTGAAGGGCGGAATTTCAGCAAACATATTATAATCTTCTGACATGTCTGTCTTGTCCTCCACTCCCACGATGTTTCTTTTCCCTGAAAGAACAATGTGGCGCTTTGGATCATCGCATGATGTACTGATCGTTTTCTTATCTTTCCGTTTCCTCGGTTTGCTACTCATGTCCTTCACATAGAAAACCTGAGCGACATCTTTCGCTAGGACGAATGGTTCGTCAAGGTAACCAAGATTGTT
>NW_021271174.1:0-1034 GCF_002162155.2 Triticum dicoccoides
TAGGCAATTACGTGTCGATCTTGCATGAGAATGCAACCTAGTCCTTGTCGCGAGGCGTCGCAGTAGATAACAAAGTCCTTGGAGAAGTCTGGCGGTACCAGTACGGGAGCAGAAGTCAGGCGTCTTTTCAGTTCCTGAAAGCTGTGCTCACATTGTGGAGTCCATTCGAACTTCTTATCTTTCTTGAGGAGTTCGGTTAGAGGTTTGGCAACTTTGGAGAAGTTCTCGACAAAGCGACGGCAATAGCTCGCTAAGCCTAGAAAACTCCGAACTTGCTTGACCGATTCAGGTGGAGTCCAGTTAAGGACGGCTTGAACTCGCTCAGGGTTAACAGCAATACCTTTACCAGATATTACATGACCCAGATAGGTCACTTCTGACAACCAGAATTCACATTTAGAAAATTTGGCATAAAGGCGATGCTCTCGAAGTTTCTGCAACACTAGCCTTAGATGTTCGGCATGTTCTTCCTCGTTCTTGGAGTAGATGAGTATATCATCGAGATAAACCATGACGAATTTATCCAAATACTCCATGAAGATTGAGTTCATTAACCGAGAAAAGGTGGCTGGAGCGTTGGTTAAACCGAAGGACATGACGGTGTACTCGTATTGGCCATAACGAGTAACAAAGGCCGTTTTAGGGATGTCCCCGTTTCTGATTTTGATTTGATGGTAGCCCAACCTCAAATCCATCTTGGAGAAGACTGAGGATCCAGCGAGCTGATCGTACAGGTCGTTGATCCTGGGGAGTGGGTATTTGTTCTTGATGGTGACCAAATTGACAGGTCGGTAATCTACAACCATCCGGTCCGTACCATCCTTCTTCTTGACGAATAGGACGGGGCAAGCCCACGGAGAAGAGCTAGGTCGGATGAAACCCTTTTTCAAGGACTCATCGAGTTGTTTCTTAAGCTCGGCTAGTTCTAGGGGTGCCATCTTATAAGGTCTTCTAGCAATCGGAACGGTTCCTGGAATGAGGTCTATTACGAACTCAACATCCCTGTCAGGTGGAACACCTGGCAATTCCTCTGG
>NW_021271175.1:0-1055 GCF_002162155.2 Triticum dicoccoides
ATATGTGATGTATGAGATTGATCATGTTCTTGTAATAGGATTCACGACTTGCATGTCGATGAGTATGACAACCGGCAGGAGCCATAGGAGTTGTCTTTATTTATTGTATGACATGCGTGTCATTGAAGAACGCCATGTAAACTACTTTACTTTATTGCTAAACGCGTTAGTCATAGAAGTAGAAGTAGTCGTTGGCGTGACAACTTCATGAAGACACGATGATGGAGATCATGATGATGGAGATCATGGTGTCGTGCCGGTGACGATGATGATCATGGAGCCCCGAAGATGAAGATCAAAAGGAGCAAAATGATATTGGCCATATCATGTCACTATTTGATTGCATGTGATGTTTATCATGTTTATGCATCTTGTTTGCTTAGGACGACAGTAGTAAATAAGATGATCCCTTACAAAATTTCAAGAAGTGTTCTCCCCTAACTGTGCACCGTTGCTACAGTTTGTCGCTTCTAAACACCACGTGATGATCGGGTGTGATGGATTCTTACGTTCACATACAACGGGTGTAAGACAGTTTTACACAGCGAAAACACTTAGGGTTAACTTGACGAGCCTAGCATGTGCAGACATGGCCTCGGAACACAGAGACCGAAAGGTCGAGCATGAGTCGTATGGTAGATACGATGAACATGAAGATGTTCACCGGTGATGACTAGTCCGTCTCACGTGATGATCGGACACGGCCTAGTTGACTCGGATCATGTGATCACTTAGATGACCAGAGGGATGTCTATCTAAGTGGGAGTTCATAAGATGAACTTAATTATCCTGAACATAGTCAAAAGACCTTTTGCAAATTATGTCGTAAGCTCGCGCTTTAGTTCCACTGTTTAGATATGTTCCTAGAGAAAATATAGTTGAAAGTTGATAGTAGCGATTATGCGATCAGTAGAAAGCTTATGTCCTTAATGCACCGCTCAGTGTGCTGAACCCCAACGTCGTTTGTCGATGTTGCGAACATCGGACATACACGTTTTGATAACTACGTGATAGTTCAATTAAATGGTTTAAGTAGAGGCACCAAAGACGTTTTC
>NW_021271176.1:0-1216 GCF_002162155.2 Triticum dicoccoides
TGCGCATGTGTCGTCTCCTTGCTGAAGGTGGTGGATTGAAGCTTGGCTTTGGGGATGAGAATCCGGAGTTCAACCTTGGGTTAGACTCGTCATCATCGACGCACGTACGACGAATCCTTCTTCCAGGCGTAGCATAGGAGTTGTATTTTTTGTCTTGTATCATAGGGTTAGTGTATCTGGTGGAGTTACTGTCACAAGGTATGCCGCCTTGAGTTTTCTATTTGCTTTATTTTCGAGTTGATATTGTTCAGCTGGTGGATTTTGCATTATTAATAATATAAGAATGTGTGCTTTGCTCGCTGCAGAGGCCAGGGGTTATCCTCCTTTTCGAAGAAAAAAAGTTCTCGAGGGCTTTGCACCTCCATTGGCCATGGTTGGCTTGGTGCGACGCGGATCGTTCTTGGGTGGGCTTGAGAAACCGTTGTGACGAGGGCGGCATGAACCTCTTCTATTAGCTGACTACTATTACGGTGGTCAATGGGAAAACTGTAAAAAAAATTGGCTCCTTATACGTTCCAGACGTATTTATTTACAATGTTTTCTTGTTTCATGAATATTTATATCATAATTATATAGTTTTTTTTACATATTTTAATTATTTTTCTGTAGTAACCACTTAATGTAGTGCCAAGAGCTAGTTGTTGTTTTTGGACTTTTCAGAAAATTTCAAGGAAAAATATCAACAAAAAAATATGTCTAGAAGTTTCAAGTCAGGGGTTAAGAGGGAAGGTAAAGAGTGTGATCTCTCAACACACATTCTTGCGTGGTTAAGATAATCCAAGGGGTGGAGCAGTGTCATGAATACTATTCATGAACAAATCGGAGCGCGCGAGAGACGGCCCCTTCTCCCCCTCGCGTCGCCCCCGCGGGCGGCCGAGCGGGGCAACCCTAGCCGCCGGCCTCCCCTTTCCCCCTCCCATCTCCCTCCCCCGCCGCCAGCAGCTAGCGCCGCTGGGCAAAGCCCTGGTGGCGTCGGCGGCGCCAGGAAGCTTTCCCCCACTTTGCTCAGCCTGGGTTGGCGCGGGACAATCTGGCCGGGCGGGGGCGCCGTGCTCGCGAGGGGCCGGCGGCGCGACAGCAGTTGCGGGTGGTGGCGGCGTGCGCGGCGACGCGGGCGGCAGGGCAAGCGCGCGTGCAGGCTGTGCGGCGGCTTCGCGCGGCGGCTCTCTGGCGGTTGCGGGCGTCATCGGGTCGCCCGATCTGGCGGCCTGGCGGG
>NW_021271177.1:0-3736 GCF_002162155.2 Triticum dicoccoides
AACAACAATTAGAGGACGTCTAACTTGTTTTTGCAGGGTATGCTTTGTGATGTGATATGGCCAAGAAGAATGTGATGAATGATATGTGATGTATGAGATTGATCATGTTCTTGTAATAGGAATCACGACTTGCATGTCGATGAGTATGACAACCGGCAGGAGCCATAGGAGTTGTCTTTATTTATTGTATGACCTGCGTGTCATTGAAGAACGCCATGTAAACTACTTTACTTTATTGCTAAACGCGTTAGTCATAGAAGTAGAAGTAGTCGTTGGCGTGACAACTTCATGAAGACAAGATGATGGAGATCATGATGATGGAGATCATGGTGTCATGCCGGTGACAAGATGATCATGGAGCCCCGAAGATGAAGATCAAAGGAGCTATATGATATTGGCCATATCATGTCACTACTCTATTTGATTGCATGTGATGTTTATCATGTTTATGCATCTTGTTTTCTTAGAACGACGGTAGTAAATAAGATGATCCCTTACAACAATTTCAAGAAGTGTTCTCCCCTAACTGTGCACCGTTGCTACAGTTCGTCGCTTCTAAGCACCACGTGATGATCGGGTGTGATGGATTCTTACGTTCGCATACAATGGGTGTAAGACAGTTTTACACAGCGAAAACACTTAGGGTTAACTTGACGAGCCTAGCATGTACAGACATGGCCTCGGAACACGGAGACCGAAAGGTCGAGCATGAGTCGTATAGTAGATACGATCAACATGAAGATGTTCACCGATGATGACTAGTCCGTCTCACGTGATGATCGGACACGGCCTAGTTGACTCGGATCATGTAATCACTTAGATGACCAGAGGGATGTCTATCTCAGTGGGAGTTCATAAGATGAACTTAATTATCCTGAACATAGTCAAAAGACCTTTTGCAAATTATGTCGTAGCTCGCGCTTTAGTTCTAATGTTTTAGATATGTTCCTAGAGAAAATATAGTTGAAAGTTGATAGTAGCGATTATGCGAACAGTAGAAAGCTTATGTCCTTAATGCACTGCTCAGTGTGCTGAACCCCAAACGTCGTTTGTGGATGTTTCGAACATCGAACATACACGTTTTGATAACTACGTGATAGTTCAGTTAAATGGTTTAAGTAGAGGCACCAAAGACGTTTTCAAAACATTGCGGAACATATGAGATGTTTCGAGGGCTGAAATTGGGATTTCAGGCTCGTGCTCATGTCAAGAGGTATAAGACCTCCGACGATTCTCTTAGCCTGCAAACTAAGGGAGAAAAGCTCAATCATTGAGCTTGTGCTCAGATTGTCTGAGTGCAACAATCACTTGAATCAAGTGGGAGTTAATCTTCCAGATGAGATAGTGATGTTTCTCCAAAGTCATTGCCACCGAGCTGCTAGAGCTTCGTGATGAACTATAACATATCAGGGATAAATAAGATGATCCTTGAGGTATTCACGATGTTTGACACCGCAAAAGTAGAAATCAAGAAGGAGCATCAATTGTTGATGGTTGGTGAAACCACTAGTTTCAAGAAGGGCAAGGGCAAGAAGGGATACTTCATGAAACGGCAAATCAGCTGCTGCTCCAGTGAAGAAACCCAAGGTTGAACCCAAACCCGAGACTAAGTGCTTCTGTAATAAGGGGAACAGTCACTAGAGCAGAATTACCCTAGATACTTGGTAGATGAGAAGGCTGGCAAGGTCGATAGAAGTATATTGGATATACATTATGTTAATGTGTACTTTATTAGTACTCCTAGTAGCACCAGGGTATAAGATACCGGTTCGGTTGCTAAGTGTTAGTAACTCGAAATAAAAGCTACGGCATAAACGGAGACTAGCTAAAGGTGAGCTGACGATATGTGTTGGAAGTGTTTGCAATGTTGATATGATCAAGCATCGCACGCTCCCTCTACCATCGAGATTTGGTGTTTGCGTTGAGCATAGACATGATTGGATTATGTCTATCGCAATACGGTTATTCATTTAAAGAGAATAATGGTTACTCTATTTATTTGAATAATACCTTCAATGGTCTTGCACCTCAAATGAATGGTTCATTGAAATCTCGATCGTAGTGATACACATGTTCATGCCAAAAGATAGTAATGATAGTACCACCTATTTGTGGCACTGCCACGTAAGTCATATCGGTATAAAATGCATGAAGAAGCTCCATGTTGATGGATCTTTGGACTCACTCATTTTTGAAAAGTTTGAGACATGCGAACCATGTCTATTGGTATATATGCATGAAGAAACTCCATGCAAATGGACCGTTTGAACTCACTTGATTTTGAATCACTTGAGATATGCAAATCATACCACATGGGCAAGATGACTGAAAAGCCTCGGTTTCAGTAAGATGGAACAAGATAGCAACTTGTTGGAAGTAACACATTTTGATGTGTGTAGTCCAATGAGTGCTGAGGCATGCAGTGAATATCATTATGTTCTTACTTCACAGATGATTCGAGTAGATGTTGAATATATTTACTTGATGAAACACAAGTCTGAATTATTGAATGGTTCAAGTAATCTCAGAGTAAAGTTGAAGATCATCGTGACAAGAGGATAAAATGCCTATGATAAGATCATAGAGATGAGTATCTGAGTTACGAGTTTTGGCACACAATTAAGACATTGTGGAAATTGTTTCACAATTAATACCGCCTGGAACACCATAGTGTGATGGTGTGTCCGAACATCATAGTTGCACCCTATTGGATATGGTGCGTACCATGATGTCTCTTATCGAATTACCACTATTGTCCATGGGTTAGGCATTAGAGACAACCACATTCACTTTAAATAGGGAACCACGTAATTCCATTGAGATGACACCGTATGAATTATGGTTTAGAGAAACCTAAGTTGTCGTTTCTTAAAGGTTTGGGGCTGAAACGCTTATGTGAAAAAGTTTCAAGATTGATAAGCTCGAACCCAAAGCGGATAAAATGCATCTTCATAGGACACCCAAAACAGTTGGGTATACCTCCTGTCTCAGATCCGAAAGCAATAAGGGATTGTTTCTAGAATCAGGTACTTTCTCGAGGAAAAGTTTCTCTCGAAAGAATTGAGTGGGAGGATGGTGGAGACTTTATGAGGTTATTGAACCGTCTCTTCAACTAGTGTGTGGCAGGGCACAGGAAGTTGTTCCTGTGGCACCTACACCAATTGAAGTGGAAGCTTACGATATTGATCATGAAACTTTGGATCAAGTCACTACCAAACCTCGTGGGATGACAAGGATGTGTACTACTTCAGAGTGGTACGTAATCCTGTCTTGAAGGTCATGTTGCTAGACAACAATGAACCTACGAGCTATGGAGAAGCGATGGTGGGCCCGAATTCCGACAAATGGTTAGAAGCCATGAAATCCGAGATAGTATCCATATATCAGAACAAAGCATGGACTTTGATGGACTTGCCCGATGATCAGCAATCCATTGAGATAAATGGATCTTTTAAGAAGAAGACGGACGTGGATGGTAATGTCACCATCTATGAAGCTCGACTTGTGGCAAAGTGTTTTCCGACAAGTTCAAGGAGTTGACTACGATGAGATTTTCTCACTCGTAGCGATGCTTAAAGTCCGTCGGAATCATGTTAGGATTAGCTGCATTTATGAAATCTGGCAGATGGATGTCAAGACAAGTTTCCTTACCAGTTTTCGTAAGGAAAGGTTGTATGCAATACAATCAGAAAAGTTTTGTCGATCCTAAGGATGCTAAAAGGTATGCTAGCTCCAG
>NW_021271178.1:0-1394 GCF_002162155.2 Triticum dicoccoides
TCGTTGAGCGTTTATTCAACATTGCATCTTTGAGTTGATTATTGCTAATCTTTTGCTACCATATATAGCCAACCCAGCTCCACATATTTCTACACCGTGTATACGTACGTTCCCCTGGCAATCGCTTTACACAATCTTCGGAGTTATTTGACACCGCTGGTTGCCTGTCACCACCTATCGCATGGTAAGAACTTGTAAGATATTGATATTTGCTTTACTGTGAGCACGTTACAACCACATCCTAGTTGTTCATAGGAACATTATTCTCGAATTTTGTTTCTTGTTTCTACTAATCATGACAGGTTCCGGAGAAAGAAGTTCTTGGACGACGAACACATCCTCACCATCACGAGAGTTGGGACAACACACACAAGCACATGGTCAGGTTATCTCTTTACCATCATTTGAGGGTAGATTTAATCCTGCTATTTATCTAGATTGGGAGCTTGAAGTAGAACAAGTTTTTATTTACCATGACTTTTCTGAACTTGAGCGAGTACGAGCTGCCACTAGAGCATTTACTAGTTTTGCTTCTGTTTGGTGGAGTGTGCATTGTAAGAAAAACATTGATAACCAACCCACAACTTGGAAATATTTGAAATATGTAATGAGACAACAATTTTTCCCTCCTTACTATCGTCGTGAATTGCTTCGCAAATTTGAACAATTTAAACAAGGCAATAACACTGTTCATGCTTACTACCAAGAGTTCAAATCTTATATGCATCATTGTGACATAGAAGAATCTGAGGATGATACAATAATAGATTTTTTGGTGGTTTGAACCATGATATTCAGGCAAGATTTAGGTATATTCCTCGTTGCATTACTGGTATGTATGTTCGTGCTTGTACCTTTGAGAGACAGTTACAGGAGGATGCATCGGGTGACTACAACAACTACTATTCCAATTCATGCTCACTACCATCGGTTGATTCCTCCACCGTTGCACCTACTAGAGCAGCCACACCTCAGATTGTGAGTGCGACATCATCTCAAGTGTATGTTACATTGTCATTGTCCATACCGACATCAGCTACATCTTTGCGAGAAGGTAATAGTAAAGGTATTGATGATATAACTTCACATGAGAATGATGCATCCCTAATTAACTTAAATACATCATGTGTTGAGTTACCTGTTGATTTGAGCACGCCATCTATTTTAGAGAATCGTGTTACTATCATGAATGAATCATGTGATCAAACAACTGAAATACCAACAATTTTGAGTGCACCCATTGAATTAACTATTGATGCAAAAGAACCAATGTTTAATCATTTTGATATGACCTCTAATCTTGGTGATGATTCTGTGTCCAATGACTTACTGCATGTTTGCTTATTTAAGCATGTTGTAGCATGTAAATTTGATGCAAGTAAGGTTTATTCACC
>NW_021271179.1:0-11009 GCF_002162155.2 Triticum dicoccoides
TAAATAGTCAAAATAAATAAATTTGCACACACTATATAAAAAGTTTATGCATTTTTAAAGTGCAAGAATAAGCATATAATAGTGAAATTTTCACAAGAAAAAGTTTCCTAAGAAGGAATCAATTAGTGTATTGATGTTACCCTTAAATAAAAAATAACAATTAAAACCAAATCAAATAATGTTATTTTATAAGGAACAATGAAAGTGGCACTGCTATTACCTTTTAAGAAGAAATAAAATGAAAAATAAATAAAAACAAAAACTTGCACACAACTTTGCACTAAAATTGCACCTTTTGTAGTATGCAAAGAGTAATCATATAAGGGGAGTAATCGTATAATAGTGAAATTTTAGCATATATTTATAGTATGTGTATACATTTACACTCACCCAACAGCCAAAACACCACCAAAAGAAGATGAAAAACCGACTAATGATGAAAAAAGCAAAAACAAAAAATTAAAACAGAAAAGAACAAAGGGAGAGGGTTGGGTCACATAGGTAATGGGCTTCTGCCAGTTAAGATTTGACTTACCCAAATCTATGGTCACTAAAAGGGCAGTCTAAAACAACTCATATAACAAACCAGGAAAAAAGGAGCTTGAATCTCAAAGCAGAAATCAACAGCCCAAAAATTGACTGACCCACAATCAATTTTGAGGGGACTTGCATATTGCTAATTGGGCATACATATGTTTTTTTCGTACTACAACACAATGAATTGGTTCCTCAGTAAGAAAAAGGCCAGCTTCTAATATACATTCTGAACTAGAAGGTGTATCCTTTACAGCCAAAATTCCTGTGTAACCGGTGCACCCTATAATAAAAAAATATGATAATTTTTAAGAAAAAACTGAAATTAGAAGATTGGAAAAATAAACATCTATCACGTCACAAAAATTCTAGTTTTACAATACGAAGTCACGGGTTAAGAAATAAAAATGAAAGATCATGTTATGAATAGTAGCTAATTCATATTTGGCTATGAATTGGGCCAGCTAACACTACAATTGTTGAATTTGTTATCTTTGTTTCTTAAGCTGTGTGTTGAATTTGTAACTGAAATTATGTGAACGTGCTATGCCTATGTAGTTAATTATTTTCAGAATTTTCAAGAACCCATAGCATGTGTTTTCAACGTTGGTGCTGGGTTCACCCGATATGTTCTCCGTTGTGTATAATAGACAGCACACAAAACTTGCAGAACAAAGAGAGAAAAAACCTATGCATAAAGAGGTTTATTTCCATGAATTAAACTATTTCTTAACAGCAAATGGAATGCAGAATCGAGATTACCATATTGTTTATATATAAAGCATCCCAGTCTTCTCAGTTTACACTAACAGTATGGCTGCCTCCGTGGCACATGTTAGCAAGTACAAGGTTGTAAATGTAGTACAATTAACATGCCAGACGAATAAGAGCAGAGCCTAACCATATCAGATCACGACACACTACACACAACGACTAGCTAGCTACGTGAACTCTTTCGAGGTTCGGCACACGAGCGAAATGAAGTTCATTATGACAGATTCCACTTAACTCTTCGTGAACTCCATCCTATTCCTGTACAAGTTACACAGAGCCCAAGATTTCACTGGAATGGGTCCACTTCTGCTGGAAGCAAGCAAGTCACCACCATCATTTTTTGTTTCACACAACACTTTGAATGAGTGCCCTGCACCTCTCATGCCATAATACATCTCAAAATGTACAGTTAACTATTCAAAATTGACAAATCTAGGTAGTCGGTCATAGGTGGGAAAAAGTGATGCTCTGTTGATTTATTAGCTCAGCAAAACAAGCATTCTTCCGACTAGGTATAGTAAGTTTTTTTTGGCGGGAACTAGGTAGTGAGTTATCATGCTATCTTTCAGCACCAACCAAAGGAAAACCATCATCTAAAGAGGAAATTCGGCATTCTATTTGTAAGGAAAAACCATGATCTGAAGAGGGGTTTTTCATAGCTTCGTAAAATGGATTTAATGATGTCTTTATCTTCTATTGAGACATGTCCAGAGTTGTCCCATGGAACCCGTTTCTCACCTAAAGGCCTCCCAAATCTCAGATAATCTAATACTAAAACCTATTATGGGAACGTAAAGGTCACATTTTGATCCAAAGGCGTGAAACAAAGTCTTGGAATCATTCCTTGGTTTTATTTTCTATAAGCATAACCCCCATATGTTGTTCAGTTCTCTTGGAAACACGGAAAAAACAACTGGGAATGGCAAAATCTACATGAATGTTTTCCCACTTGCGCTGGCTTGCATATTTTCACGGTGCTTACTCAAGCTGCCAATATAATCTTGGGGAAAAATGTAATGTGACCAGTTTCCAGACATTATTGAGCTTGAACTGATGTAATTCTTCTTGCATGGCCTGAATCCACTCAGGCTCCAGAAATGCTTCATCTACCTTAGTGGGCTCTGTAATAGAGACAAAAGCATACTGCCCACAAAAGTTAGACAAATGTGAAGCTTTTGAGCGTGTGAGAGGACCTGGCGCTTTGATGTCATTGATGATCTTTTCAACTTGCACTTCTTTTGCAATGCGAGGATGAGCTGGTTGTCGTTGAAGAGTTTGATCAACGTTTTCTTCAGCACCATTTTCTTCAGGTGCATTAGTTCGATGTTCTTCATGTTCTGAAATGAATTCTTCAGCAGATTCTTCAGTAGGAATGACATCCTCATTAGCCTTGAACTTGATAGTTTCCTCAGGTGCTTGTTCATCTATCACAGTAGGTAGGTGCTCTCTTTGCGAGCCATTAGTTTCATCGAACCGCACATCTACAGTTTCAACAACTTTGTGAAGAACGTTGTTGAAGAATCTGTAGGTGTGCGAGTCCTTTCCGTAACCAAGCATAAAACCTTCATGTGCTTTCGGTGCAAATTTTGAGTTGTGATGAGGATCTCTAATCCAATATTTAGCACCGAAGACTTTGAAATAACTTACATTGGGTTTCTTATCAGTGAGGAGTTCATAGGCAGTCTTTTTGAAGAATTTAGGAAGATATACTTTGTTGATGATGTGGCACACAGTATCAATTGCCTCAGTCCAGAAATCACGAGGCGTTTTGTATTCATCAAGCATAGTGCGAGCCATCTCAGCAAGGGTCCTGTTCTTGCGCTCCACGACGCCGTTCTGTTGAGGAGTGTAAGGAGCAGATAACTCATGAGTAATACCAAGTTCATCAAGATAGTCATCGAGACCAGAATTCTTGAACTCAGTGCCATTGTCACTTCTGATGTGCTTGATCTTCACACCAAAGTTGGTTGAAGCCCTCGAGGAAAATCGTTTGAAGACTTCCTGCACTTCATGTTTGTAAGTAACAAGGTGTACCCATGTGTAACGAGAATAATCATCAACAATAACAAAGCCATATTGAGATGCTTCATTTGAGATAGAAGAATAATGATTAGGACCAAAGAGATCCATGTGAAGCAATTCAAATGGGCGAGTGGTGGTCATGATAGTCTTCGCTGGATGCTTGGCCTTGGTCATCTTCCCAGCTTCACAGGCTCCGCATAGGTGATCCTTGAGGAATTTGACATTCTCGATTCCAATGACATGCTTCTTCTTCACAAGCGTGTGCAAATTCCTCATGTCTGCATGACCAAGTTGTCGATGCCAGAGCTAGCCTTCTGAAGCTTTTGCAAGTAAGCACACGGCTGGTTGTGGTCCTGTAGAGAAATCAACAATATACAGGTCTCCTCTCCTAAAGCCTTCGAAGACTTTGGAATTGTCAGCTTCCATAACCACAACACAACGGTACTTGCCGAAGACAACAACCATATCAAGATCACAAAGCATTGATACAGACATAAGGTTGTATCCTAAGGACTCAACAAGCATGACTTTGTCCATGTGTCGATCCTTTGTAATCGCAACCTTACCTAGACCCAATACCTGACTTTCGCCTTTGTCAGCAAAGATGATATGCTTCAGATGCGACGGTGAGAATGGAGCATCCATCAATAGATTCTTGTCACCAGTCATGTGGTTTGTACATCCACTATCGAGGACCCACTCAGTGGCTTTGGGTTGATCATCCTGCAGATGAATTAGTGCAACTTACAAACTCATATACTTCATCAGTGAAGAATATGACATCAATTCATCAGATCAATTTCATCAAGTAAAAGAACTGATTAAGCAATATGAGGACGTGAGAAATGAAAGTTCATTTCTTCATGATTAGCCTGCGTCCTTTCAGGCATGCTCAGGTCTCTAGCAAATTCTTTAGATGATTACGTGCGTCTGGAGACCTGACCCTACAGAAGAGATTAGTTCTTTTTCTTCACCACCCACATCTGAAGGGGTGGCAAAAAGTTCATCATTCTGCGAGCTCCATACTAGAAGGATGGCATAGAAGCCAGTCCATTTCGTTTCACATAAGAGGGGTTAGAGTAAGCATAAGAGTAAGCAGAGAAATTCTTCGAGGACTTATGGACACAATGATTTGAAGAATAATGCACATATCCATAATCCTTAGATCTTCCCTGCGAAACAGACGGGTTAGCACGATGATGTTCATATGAGGACTTTGATCCATATGAAGAATTTGGTCCATATGAAGAATTTGATCTGGGGTTCCTATTCTTCACAGGTGGCGTCATGATGACATTCACCTGAAGATTTTCAAGGCATCTTTCGGGAACCCAGATTTTCTTCATAGGGGAGCCGTTCCTACAGTTAGTGCCAACATATCTAGCAAATACTTCGCCTTTCTGATTTTTGAATAGCTTATAGTTGGAGTCAATTGACTCATCATCAGAATGAGGAGATTCACATGCAAATCCAGATAAGTTATATGGATTAACTGGAGGTCCCTTTGCAGCAACCCATGTAGTTTTGGGGTACTGCTCAGGCTTCCAATATGTACCATCAGCATTGAGTTTCCTCTCAAAGGCGATACCCTCTTTCCTAGGGTTCCTGTTGAGGATTTGCTTTTTAAGCACATCACAAAGAGCCTGATGCCCTTTGAGGCTTTTGTACATGCCTGTCGTGTACAATTCCTTCAGCCCTACATCGTCAGTGATACTAGCAATGTCCTTAGATGAGAAATTAGTGATAGCAGAGGCATGTGAAGAATTTGAAACATTAGCAGCATTTGAACATCCAGGTGAAGAATTAGCAGATTCACGTTCAATGCACTTCAAGCATGGAGGAACAAATTCTTCCTGAGATGTGCTGATTTGTTGAGCAAGTAATGAATGGCGCTCCTTCTGAAGATCTTCATAACTCACTCTTAGCTTCTCAAGGTCTTGCTTTCTTTGAAGAAATTCATAAGAAAGCTTCTCATGATCCGATAAGAGAGTGTTATGATGACTTTGAAGTTTGTCAAGCTTGGACTGAAGTCTCTCAAGATTTTCAGTCAAAGTTTCAGTGTGATCCATTTCTTCACCCAACATATCATCACTTTTATTTAGGATGTTTTGAACCTTTTCTAAAGCCTTTTGTTGTTTAGTGGCAATATAAACAAGATTTGTATAGCTAGGTTCAAAATCATCATCAGATTCATCATCACTCGACTCGGATGAGGAACATTCGGTTACCTTGGCACCTTTTGCCATGAGGCATGGTGCAGAAGATGATGGTTCAGGTTCGAAAGTCATCGTCTTGGGTGATTCCTTGAAATCCTCAAACCAGGGATCATGACAAGTTTGATGACCTTCATAACATCAGAGATTTGGTCCCAGATAAGATTCGCATTGCAAAGATGCATAATGCGCCTGAATTCATCTCTGGATAGGCAGGAACAAATGATATCCTTTGCCATGATGTCAAGTTGAGTGTACTTGCGAATATCATCAGTGTCCGCCATCTTGCATAGATCGGTAAGACCAATCTCAGTGACGGTCCACAGCTCGCTGTTCATTGCCATGAGGCGCTTCCTCATCATGGCCTTCCACTTGGGATAATCATGACCGTCAAAGATGGGGCATGTCACTTTCTTCATACCTGCGGTCGACATAACTAAAACTCCAGGCAGTTAAACCAAAATCACACAGAACAAGGGAGTACCTTGCTCTGATACCAATTGAAAGTGCGTTATATCGACTAGTGGGGGTGAATAGGCGATTTTTATGAAATTCTTCATTGAGGAATTTGCCGGTGAGGAAATTCCTTAGCGAAGAACTACTAGCAGTGGAATAAGTACTCAAAGGTAAACATAACAGAATACAAGCATAGTCATCATGATGAAATGAAGACAGGCACAGAGTACAGGAAGCGTAATCACAGGATAACACAGGATGAAGACAAACAGACTGAAGAAATTGAATTGAGGAAATTGAGAAAGTTTTCAATCAAGGTATTCTAACACAGATATGAACAACATACAGCACAGTTATGAGGAAATGAAAGAGTTGAGGAAATAGAAGCAGTAAGCTCAGTGAAGACACTGATTTGGTAGACCAGTTCCAACTGCTGTCTCAGTTGTACGTCTGGTTGGAGCGGCTGAGTATTTAAACTCGAGGACACATAGTCCCGGACACCCAGTCAAGGACACTTAGTCCAAGACACCTACTCCTCACCGCATTCTCCTTGAACTAAGGTCACACAAACCTCGTCCAATCACTCGTGGTAAGTCTTCAGGCGACTTCCAAACCTTCACAAACTTGGTCACCTGGCGATCCACAATTCCTCTTGGATGCTCTAGACCATGACGCCTAACCGTCTGGAAGAAGCACAGTCTTCAAAGGTAACAAGCGTCGTATCCACTTAGGATCAATCTCTTCAGTGATGCTCAATCACTTGGGGTTTGTAGGTGTTTGGGTTTTTGGTTTTCCTCACTTGATGATTTTCGCTCAAAGTCCTCGGAGGATGGGTTGCTCTCAAATGACAAGTGTCAGTTTCTCTTGGAGCAGCCTCTCAGCTAGTGGTTGTAGGGGGCGACTATTTATAGCCTAGGGAACAGCCCGACATGATAAGACATAAATGCCCTTCAATGATATGACCGTTAGGTGGATAAATATTTTGGAACAGCTGGCGCATAGCACAGCAACGGTCGTAATTTTGAGTACCAAAATCCTCAGGGCTATCATGTTCCTCACTATGTAGGCAATCTGCACTGGCGAATTCCTAACTCCTCAGTCAGGACAAATTCCTTAGAGACCAGAAGAACTTCGTCTCTATCACTAAAGAAATCGACTGAACTGTATGAGATTTCCAATGGCTTCACTCGAAGGGATTGGTAGGTGTAGGATTTTGAGTTGAACATCACATGGAAATTTTTCGTTAGTATTTCCTCGACCCCCTTTAAAAGTATGGTGTTTCCTATGACTCAAGAAAGAGAAAAACAAAACTATGAAAATGAAAGTCTTCAAGCTTCATATTCCTCGCATGAATATCAAGTCTTCACGGACACACCAATTTCTTCACTTTCAAAGTCTTCATGAAAGTCTTCAGAAATACCAAAATCTTCAGTCGAAGATATTCATTTTTAGGTTTCGACTTTTCTTGTAAATATCAAACTCCTCATAGACTTATAGACCTGTGTACACTCCCACACGCATTAGTCCCTTAACCTATAAGTCTTCAATACACCAAAATCACTAAGGGACACTAGATGCACTTACAGATAGCCATACATCATAGGGAAATAATATATAGCGTTGAGCACCATGTTTAAGTAGAGATTACAGCGGGTAAGAGAGAGGTTACACTGCTGCATAGAGGGGGGAAGATTTGGTGGTGAAGGCAGTGAAGTTGTTGGTGAAGATGACGGTGATGATGATGGCCCCCGGTGGCACTCCGGCGCCACCGGAAACAAGGGGGAGAGGGCCCCCCTTCTTCTTCTTCTTCCTTGACCTCCTCCCTAGATGGGAGAAGGGTTTCCCCTCTGGTCCTTGGCCTCCATGGCGTGGGAGGGGCGAGAGCCCCTCCGAGATTGGATCTGTCTCTCTGTCTCTCTCTGTTTATGCGTTCTCAGATTCTACCCCTTCACCATTTCTTATATTCTCGGAGATCCGTAACTCCGACTGGGCTGAAATTTGAACACGATCTCTATCCGGATATTAGCTTTCTTGCGGCGAAAGAAGGGAATCAATCGCCTTATGGGGTGGCCACGAGGGTCAGGGGTGTGCCCCCCTACCTTGTGGGCCCCTCGAGTATCGTCTCGCGTTGATTTTTCTTCCAAAAAGTCATATATATTCCAAAAAATCTCCGTCAGGTTTTATTCCATTTGGACTCCGTTTGATATGGATATTCTGCGAAACAAAAAACATGCAACAAACAGGAACTAGCACTGGGCACTGGATCAATATGTTAGTCCAAAAATAGTATAAAAAGTTGCCAAAAGTATATGAAAGTTGAATAATATTGGCATGGAACAATCAAAAATTATATATACGATGGAGACGTATCACATTGCCCCATGTGTCTCACTCCACGATACCTATTTGTTCGCATTAATATGACGTGCACGCATGTGGATCTAGAGAAGAAAATGCCCACCAAGCTGGTATGTCTGGTCTTCGTCGTTGCTTCCTCCCGTGTAGCGACGCCGTCGATCTATGTATGTGTGCATCATGCATCTCATCAATACACCTTCATACATTAATGCATCATACACCCCGTGTAGCGACGCCGTCGGTCTATATATTTGTGCATCATGCATCTCATCAATATACCTTCATACATTAATGCATCATACACCCTATCTCAGTTCAAGCCATGAAGACTTATATTTGTGTGACCGGATCCCCAAATCCACCCCGAAGCCTCCGCCTCCAACCCTTCCTGCACCGCACACGCCGAATCCCCCACTCCATCTCCCATCTTTTAATCAACCTCTGCCACCCTCGATTGGACCGAATGGCCAGATCTAGGCATCGAGGGTCGTCGCTGGCAAATTGACACTAATATGAATCCAAAAGGGGGACACACATGCACCACGAGCACCCAGTGGGGTGCCATGCTCCATAGCCACTTCCGAGTTGCCGCCGCCGAGGCGAAAGTACCATGGTGTGAGGCAACAGTAGTGGGGGATGTGGGTGTCAGATGTTAGAGCTAGGGACACGGGGTAATGACATGGTAGCGGTCTTAGCCTCTACGACTGCGAGACGAAAATTAATTTCCCCCTGGGCAGTCGTGACGCCCCGCAACCAATCGCCTTGGATCCCTAGTCGTCTCTAGCCATGAGGTGAGGGAGAATTGGGATGCCTTTGAGAAGACCGAGACCAAGCGCGTCGACGAGGCCTACATGGACGAGTTTTGAGGAATCACCGATCAGGACAAAATTCACCGAGAGATGCTAGAGGAGAAGAGCCTAGTGGCGATCAGTCTAGTTCTCATCCAGACACAGAAGTGCGGCGACTATGTGTGTGTGTGTGTGTATGTGTGTGTGTGTGATGGGGTGCCTACATAGCGACTTGTGTGTCTCTTGGGGGCGCCCCTCCTACATATGTATAGGAGGCTAAAGGCCTAGCCGACCTAGGGAGGGGCATCCCTGTTCTTTGGTTGAGTCAACCTAGGGGGAGGATGAGTCCTGTAGGACCCCAACTCGCCCCATCCCCACCCCCATGCGGCTTCCCTACCAAGCCTAAAAGAGGGGTACACCACTAGTGGGCCTTTAGGGACCATGTGGCTGCCTCGCCTTGGGCGGCCAAGAGAGCAACCTCATAGGACTGCTTTGAATATTTCAGAAGCTTCCAGAACTTTCCTGTGCCTTCTAGAGTTTTCCAAAATGTTCACAGACAGTTCCGGGAAACTCTTGGAATGTTCTTGGATCCATATGAAACTCTTCTAGAGCCACTCTCCCTTTCTCCTATATCCTCTAGTACTCAAATAAAGCACTTGTCATTAAGCATGTGACCCTGCAGGTGCAGTGATATGTAGACATGACCTGGAACATCTTCCAGTCAATAGATAACAGTGGAATCTGGACACCCATGTTAACTCCTACATATGTAGGAAGTTGATTTATCCAGTGAACCTTTTTTTATAGTATACTCTTCTGATGTCTACTACACAACCTTCTTCTTGTAGACGTTGTTGGGTCTCCAAGTGCAGAGGTTTGTAGGACAATAGCAAATTTCCCTCAAGTGGATGACCTAAGGTTTATCAATCCATGGGAGGCGTAGGATGAAGATGGTCTCTCTCAAGCAACCCTGCAACCAAATAACAAAGAGTCTCTTGTGTCCCCAACACACCCAATACAATGGTAAATTGTATAGGTGCACTAGTTCGGCGAAGAGATGGTGATACAAGTGCAATATGGATGATAGATATGAGTATTTGTAATCTGAAAATATAAAAACAGCAAGGTAACTAATGATAAAAGTGAGAACAAACGGTATTGCAATGCGTTGAAACAAGGCATATGGTTCATACTTTCACTAGTGCAAGTTCTCTCAACAATAATAACATAATTGGATCATATAACTATCCCTCAACATGCAACAAAGAGTCACTCCAAAGTCACTAATAGCAGAGAACAAACAAAGAGATTATGGTAGGGTACGACACCATCTCAAAGTTATTCTTTTTGATCGATCTATCCTAGAGTTCGCACTAGAATAACACCTTAAGACACAAATCAACCAAAACCCTGGTGTCACCTAGATACTCCAATGTCACCTCAAGTATTCGTGGGTATGATTATACGATATGCATCACACAATCTCAGATTCATCTATTTAACCAACACAAAGAACTTCAAAGAGTGCCCCAAAGTTTCTACCAGAGAGTCAAGACGAAAACGTGTGCCAACCCCTATGCATAAGTTCACGAGGTCACGGAACTTGCAATTTGATCACCAAAACATACATCAAGTGGTTCACATGATATCCCATTGTCACCACAGATAAGCATGTGCAAGACATACATCAAGTGTTCTCAAATCCTTAAAGACTCAATCTGATAAGATAACTTCAAAGGGAAAACTCAGTCCATTACAAGAGAGTATAGGGGGAGAAACATATAAAGATCCAACTATAATAGAAAAGCTCGTGATACATTAAGATCGTACCACCTCAAGAACACGAGAGAGAGAGAGAGAGAGA
>NW_021271180.1:0-1979 GCF_002162155.2 Triticum dicoccoides
AACAAGTTGCTGCTCAAGAGAAGAAACCCAAGTCTGGACCTAAGCCTGAAACTGAGTGCTTCTACTGCAAGCAAGCTGGTCACTGGAAGCGGAACTGCCCCAAGTATTTGGCGGATAAAAGGATGGCAAGGTGAACAAAGGTATATGTGATATACATGTTATTGATGTGTACCTTACTAGAGCTCGCAGTAGCACCTAGGTATTTGATACTGGTTCTGTTGCTAATATTTGCAACTCAAAACAAGGACTACGGAATAAGCGAACACTGGCCAAGGACGAGGTGACGATGCGCGTGGGAAATGGTTCCAAAGTCGATGTGATCGCGGTTGGCACGCTACCTCTACATCTACCTTCGGGATTAGTTTTAGACCTGAATAATTGTTTTTTGGTGCCAACGTTAAGCATGAACATTATATCTGGATCTTCTTTGATGCGAGACGGTTATTCATTTAAATCAGAGAATAATGGTTGTTCTATTTATATGAGTAATATCTTTTATGGTCATGCACCCTTAAAGAGTGGTCTATTTTTGATGAATCTCGATAGTAGTAATACACATATTCATAATGTTGAAGCCAAAAGATGCAGAGTTGATAATGATAGTGCAACTTATTTGTGGCACTGCCCTTTAGGTCATATTGGTGTAAAGCGCATGAAGAAACTCCATACTGATGGACTTTTGGAACCACTTGATTATGAATCACTTGGTACTTGCGAACCATGCCTCATGGGCAAGATGACTAAAACACCGTTCTCCGGTACTATGGAGAGAGCAACAGATTTGTTGGAAATCATACATACAGATGTATGTGGTCTGATGAATGTTGAAGCTCGTGGCGGATATCGTTATTTTCTCACCTTCACAAATGATTTAAGCAGATATGGGTATATCTACTTAATGAAGCATAAATCTGAAACATTTGAAAAGTTCGAAGAATTTCAAAGTGAAGTTGAAAATCATCGTAACAAGAAAATAAAGTTTCTACGATCTAATCATGGAGGAGAATATTTGAGTTACGAGTTTGGTTTACATTTGAAACAATGCGGAATAGTTTTGCAACTTACGCCACCTGGAACACCACAACGTAATGGTGTGTCCGAACGTCGTAATCATACTTTACTAGATATGGTGCGATCTATGATGTCTCTTACCGATTTACCGATATTGTTTTGGGGTTATGCTTTAGAGATGGCCGCATTCACGTTAAATAGGGCACCATCAAAATCCGTTGAGACGACTCCTTATGAACTATGGTTTGGCAAGAAACCAAAGTTGTCGTTTCTGAAAGTTAGGGGCTGTGATGCTTATGTGAAAAAACTTCAACCTGATAAGCTCGAACCCAAATCGGAAAAATGTGTCTTCATAGGATACCCAAAAGAGACAGTTGGGTACGCCTTCCATCACAGATCCGAAGGCAAGACATTTGTTGCTAAGAATGGATCCTTTCTAGAGAAGGAGTTTCTCTCGAAAGAAGTGAGTGGGAGGAAAGTAGAACTTGATGAGGTAACTATACCTGCTCCCTTATTGGAAAGTGGTTCATCACAGAAACCGGTTCCTGTGACGTCTACACCAATTAGTGAGGAAGTTAATGATGATGATCATGAAATTTCAGATCAAGTTGTTACTGAGCCTCGTAGATCAACCAAAATAAAAACCGCACCAGAGTGGTACGGTAATCCTGTTCTGGAAGTCATGTTACTAGACCATGATGAACCTACGAACTATGAAGAAGCGATGGTGAGCCCAGATTCCGCAAAATGGCTTGAGGCCATGAAATCTGAGATGGGATCCATGTATGAGAACAAAGTGTGGACTTTGGTTGACTTGCCCAATCATCGGCAAGCAATTGAAAATAAGTGGATCTTTAAGAAGAAGACTGATGCTGACGGTAATGTTACTGTCTACAAAGCTCGACTTGTTACAAAAGGTTTTCGACAAGTTCAAGGGATTGACTACGATGAGACCTTTTCACCCGTAG
>NW_021271181.1:0-1979 GCF_002162155.2 Triticum dicoccoides
CTACGGGTGAAAAGGTCTCATCGTAGTCAATCCCTTGAACTTGTCGAAAACCTTTTGTAACAAGTCGAGCTTTGTAGACAGTAACATTACCGTCAGCATCAGTCTTCTTCTTAAAGATCCACTTATTTTCAATTGCTTGCCGATGATTGGGCAAGTCAACCAAAGTCCACACTTTGTTCTCATACATGGATCCCATCTCAGATTTCATGGCCTCAAGCCATTTTGCGGAATCTGGGCTCACCATCGCTTCTTCATAGTTCGTAGGTTCATCATGGTCTAGTAACATGACTTCCAGAACAGGATTACCGTACCACTCTGGTGCGGTTTTTATTTTGGTTGATCTACGAGGCTCAGTAACAACTTGATCTGAAATTTCATGATCATCATCATTAACTTCCTCACTAATTGGTGTAGACGTCACAGGAACCGGTTTCTGTGATGAACCACTTTCCAATAAGGGAGCAGGTATAGTTACCTCATCAAGTTCTACTTTCCTCCCACTCACTTCTTTCGAGAGAAACTCCTTCTCTAGAAAGGATCCATTCTTAGCAACAAATGTCTTGCCTTCGGATCTGTGATGGAAGGTGTACCCAACTGTCTCTTTTGGGTATCCTATGAAGACACATTTTTCCGATTTGGGTTCGAGCTTATCAGGTTGAAGTTTTTTCACATAAGCATCACAGCCCCAAACTTTCAGAAACGACAACTTTGGTTTCTTGCCAAACCATAGTTCATAAGGAGTCGTCTCAACGGATTTTGATGGTGCCCTATTTAACGTGAATGCGGCCATCTCTAAAGCATAACCCCAAAACAATATCGGTAAATCGGTAAGAGACATCATAGATCGCACCATATCTAGTAAAGTATGATTACGACGTTCGGACACACCATTACGTTGTGGTGTTCCAGGTGGCGTAAGTTGCAAAACTATTCCGCATTGTTTCAAATGTAAACCAAACTCGTAACTCAAATATTCTCCTCCATGATCAGATCGTAGAAACTTTATTTTCTTGTTACGATGATTTTCAACTTCACTTTGAAATTCTTCGAACTTTTCAAATGTTTCAGATTTATGCTTCATTAAGTAGATATACCCATATCTGCTTAAATCATTTGTGAAGGTGAGAAAATAACGATATCCGCCACGAGCTTCAACATTCATCAGACCACATACATCTGTATGTATGATTTCCAACAAATCTGTTGCTCTCTCCATAGTACCGGAGAACGGTGTTTTAGTCATCTTGCCCATGAGGCATGGTTCGCAAGTACCAAGTGATTCATAATCAAGTGGTTCCAAAAGTCCATCAGTATGGAGTTTCTTCATGCGCTTTACACCAATATGACCTAAAGGGCAGTGCCACAAATAAGTTGCACTATCATTATCAACTCTGCATCTTTTGGCTTCAACATTATGAATATGTGTATTACTACTATCGAGATTCATCAAAAATAGACCACTCTTTAAGGGTGCATGACCATAAAAGATATTACTCATATAAATAGAACAACCATTATTCTCTGATTTAAATGAATAACCGTCTCGCATCAAAGAAGATCCAGATATAATGTTCATGCTTAACGTTGGCACCAAAAAACAATTATTCAGGTCTAAAACTAATCCCGAAGGTAGATGTAGAGGTAGCGTGCCAACCGCGATCACATCGACTTTGGAACCATTTCCCACGCGCATCGTCACCTCGTCCTTGGCCAGTGTTCGCTTATTCCGTAGTCCTTGTTTTGAGTTGCAAATATTAGCAACAGAACCAGTATCAAATACCTAGGTGCTACTGCGAGCTCTAGTAAGGTACACATCAATAACATGTATATCACATATACCTTTGTTCACCTTGCCATCCTTTTATCCGCCAAATACTTGGGGCAGTTCCGCTTCCAGTGACCAGCTTGCTTGCAGTAGAAGCACTCAGTTTCAGGCTTAGGTCCAGACTTGGGTTTCTTCTCTTGAGCAGCAACTTGTT
>NW_021271182.1:0-941 GCF_002162155.2 Triticum dicoccoides
GAGAGAGAGAGCAGAGAGAGAGAGAGAGAGAGAGGGAGAGAATTTTTTAACTAGTTAATTAACAAAAAAAAAACGGTAAAATTTGATAATTAACAAAAACGGCCTGTGGCGGCCAGAAGACCCTAAACCTGTGGCGGCCTTTAGTCGCGGTTGGCCAGAAGAACCGCGACTAAAGGTCCTCCGCCCCGACGGCCGCCTGGCGCCCACGTGGACGGGCCGTTAGTCGCGGTTCTTAAGCAGCCGCGACTAAAGGTGGGGGGCTTTAGTCGCGCTTATTTGGTCGCGGTTGCGCAACCGCGACTAATGGCAGTTGCGAACCGCGACCAAAGGCCTTTTTTCCACCAGTGCTTCAACATTAACCATCACTATGAAACAATTATAGTTGCGGACTTGGGTCGCATGCTTTTCTTCTGCTGACCCATTTGTTTTCCGCCTTCAACAAAACAAACCTGATTTTATGGTATTACTTTCTTTGATACTCCAAACTCACGTGTCATTTTAGTAGGTGGACGCTGACTATGGTTTGGATACACTTGCAGCAAGGTGGAGCTCATCTAATAAAAACCGTTGATGAATTATTATTTGTGATGTAAGCATGGTAGTGTAACTACAATGTTTATCGGACATTACTGAGCAGCAGGTCTTCTAGGGTTTTTTTCTTCGATTATCGTATATGCCTGGTTGCCAACATTGACCTTGCTTGGGAACCTCTGATTTGATCAAGCATCTCCTGGTATTTATGCGTCAATATCATCCCCTACTTAATCCTCATGTTTTTTGTCCATTTCTTGCGTGGTTCCTCTCCTACCAGCATGTCAGAAACATGTAGCTTTACCGGATTAAGGGTGATATTCTCATGGAATGGCATGTCTCATCAGTAACCATCACCATAAAACAATTGTAGTGTAGTCTCGGGTCACTTAATTTTCTTGTGTTTATAC
>NW_021271183.1:0-1514 GCF_002162155.2 Triticum dicoccoides
TTAACAAAACTTCTATGAGAATCAGACGGATTCCTTGGTGACGTCGACAGCAAGGACCTTGTTGCAAGGTGTGCTTGTTCTTTACTCCTTGTACATTCGTGTGCCTACCAACTTTGTACATTGTACTTGTACGCTTTCGTCGATTATCTGAGTAAGCGTATCCTTTCTATAGACAGGTCTTCCCCTCAGTGGCGCTGAAATCAAGCTCGCATATGGCTCCCACCGCAGGCAGCCTCCGGGATGGTTGGCTACTGAACAACCTGCACCGTGAGCCACATGCTATCCAGAGTCAGACAGGAATATATCTGAGGCAGCGACTCTAGTTGTGGCCAAACAGTAGCTAGTCGCCTAGTCGGATGCTTCATGCATGACGACCATACATATATATATCACCATGCTTTTCACGCACTGTTGTCATATCTGTGACGACGGCCATCGCATGACATGCCAAACGTTCGAGATCCACAAGTGCCCAGCTAGCTAGCCACTAGCTAGAAAGTAGAGACATCATTTGCAGATTCCCGGAAATATCACTCGGGGACCAGCTAGCTAGCAACCCCGATATATATATTTTAGAAAACGGAAGATTTTATTGCCTTCAGCCTCACTTAACTATTACTACAAATTTAAGTTCATCTCACTAAATCATTAAACGAAGCCCAGTGAGGTTGATGTTTCATTTACGTCTCTCACGCAGCCGCCTCCTTCCCTAAGAAAAGCCTATTGTTTCTCTGCCTTCCGCCGGCACCGCCGCTGGTCCGTCTCGTCTTAGGTGACCTTATGCACATGGCGGCGGTGGATCCGGACCCTTGCCAGCGGGAGGGTTCTGTTGTTTGATGTTTCTTCGAGTTTTGTTAGGGTTTGTGTCATGTGCAGAAAGATGAGATGACGGAGGCTCCCTGAAGATGGAATAAGGTTGTCCCTACCAAGCCCCATTCTTGGTGGGGTGTCTAGCGTCGTCGATGGGCGTGTGGAGGTGTGTCACCGACGACCTGTCCTTGATGGATTTGCTCGGATCTGGTCATAGTTCGTCTATGTTCGTGTGTCTTCAAGTTGGATCCTTCCTATCTACGCTACTCTTCATTGGCGACGGTTGTTGTTCTGCTGAACTGGTCCTATGGGGTCTTAGTATGACGACTCCCAACTGTTTACTACAACAAGTTTTGTCCGGCTCCGGCGAGGGAGGGGCAATGATAGCGGTGCGTCTTCGGCTCGCTTCAGTGCTTGTAATCGTCGCTAGGTGGTTTATGGATCTGCATTTAATTTTTATTATTTCTGGTGTCCGTTGTATTGCCATGATTGAAGATGAAATAGACTGAAAGCTTTCTAGAAAAACTCTAGTGGCAGTGCATGATCCAATCCATAAGCCGTTTCTTGGGGCCAAGATCTGTCTGACCTTTGATCTGGAAACGTGATAGGATATTCCACCGTCAAAGCTAACTGAGACACAGTAGCAAAACCTGCATAGAGAGAGAACTTTTTTCCTGTCATCGGTTAAGTCATTTTGCATAAGC
>NW_021271184.1:0-818 GCF_002162155.2 Triticum dicoccoides
CGCCCCCCTGGAACTCCCTCACTCTCCCGAACTCTCCCCCCTCCTCTGCTTCCTCTCTCCCTCACTCGCCCGAACGGAGCCGCCGCCACCGACGAGCTCCCTCGCGGCCACCGCCACCCCCTAGCCTCGCCGATGCGCTCAAAGGCTCCGCCTCGACCCCCTCTTCCTCCCCACCGATCCACGGCCCTCCGGAAGCCCTGGATGCTGCCAGCTTCGCCGTTCCTCTCCTCGGCCACCGCGGATCGCCGCCGTCAAATCCGCCCCCGTCCGGCCTCCCTCAAGCTCGCCGTCCACCTCTACAGGGTCTACGTGAGCTCTCCGTCCGTTTCCCCCTCTCTGTTTCGTCGTTCGCGCGTCGTAGCTAGGTTATCCACCGCGGCTGAGAGCTTCTCGCCGCCGGCCATGGCGTGGCCGTGGCCACAGCCACCGCAGCTCGCTCCCGAGCCCACCGTCGTGCTCACCGCAACCCCAGGAGGCCGCAGCGCCCTTCCGTTTCCCCTCTTGTGCACCGTAGCGCCGTTCCCGCCAACGCCCGAGGTCCGGCAGCCGCTGAGCTCGACGCCGGCGAGGATTACGGCCGCCCTAGCTTCTCCCGTTTGCCCTGTTAGATGCGCGCGAGCCTGGGCATTCCGTAGATGCCCTCCGCCGGCCATTTGGTCGCCGGAGCAAGAAACCCGAAGGCCTCCGCCGCCTCGGCCTCGCCGGCGACTCAACGCCGGCGGGATTGAGTCGTTTGACCAGGGGTTTGACCTCCCCTGGGTCTATGACAGGTGGGCCCCCGCCATCAGGTGATTAGTTTAAGCTAATCACCACCTAAG
>NW_021271185.1:0-1120 GCF_002162155.2 Triticum dicoccoides
TGGAGTTGCTCAGTGGGTTGATGCCCCATGGCCTTCTATTCTGCAAAGATGTTTGGTGAAGATATGGGAGATGTTTCATGAGGAGAACAATGGCAGAATGATTGACCATGAGAAGTATAAGAAAGAGTTGGATAAGGTGCACAAGGAGTTGGATACACTTGGTGATCAGTACAGTCAGCTGGTTCAGGATGTCACCAAGATGTTTGATTGGGCAGACCAAAACAACAGGGTCATGAGTGATGAAGAGTTCAAGCAGAAGCAGATGGATGTGGACAAGGACATGGAGAAGCTAGCTATCAGCAAGGAGAAGGACAATGATGGCATTGGCAAGATGAAGGAGATGGAGAAACTAGCTCAGGAGCTCAAGGAGATGAAGTGCATTTATAGATCTCAGGGAGAGATCATTAGGAACACCAGGAAGGAGAGAGATGGCTTCAAGAAAGAGAGGGACTGGCTGATAGAGGAGAAGAAGAGGCTGGAGTTTCTGGTGGGTGATCTTATGAAAGCTGGTCATGGCAACAAGGACAAGCTTGAGAAGATCAAGTCAATCCTTGCTGAGTGAACAATGATGTTCATCAGTTATGTTAAGCTAATATGTGGCCTTGGAACAATAGAGTTGGCCTTGGGGTTGTATATTTTGGGAATTCACCTAGTTATGTAATGACTGTAATGATTATCTGCAAAACTACCTCCAGTTAAGTTATGTAATGTATGTAATGACTAGCTGCAAAACTACCCCGGTTATGTAAGGTTGTTAGCTCTCTATAGTAAGAGTTGTATTATTCTGCTTGTTTGGACTAAATGGTCAGTGCTCAAGACCAACTGGGCATGGCCAAATTGGGCAAATGCTTACAGAAGGTAAATTGTTGATCACATAAACCACAAAGAAAAAATATGCATAGTGCACTCACCCCCTTAACCTATAATTTAGTCTTTAGGTTTAGTCTTTAGGGTGGCTTGGACTCGACAAAACCACCAAACCACCATTTAATCATGAAGGTTGGTTGGGCTCGACAAAGTGACCTAAACCTAAGGTTTAGTCTTTGGGGTGGCTTGGACTCGAGAAAACCACCAAAACCACCATTTAATCATCAAGGTGGCTTGGGCTCGACAAAGTGAC
>NW_021271186.1:0-1045 GCF_002162155.2 Triticum dicoccoides
AGTAGGATAATTCCTTTTTTAATTTAGTAGCCCCAACACATTGAAGCCTATGGATCCTTCCTTTCAATATAGAAATCAACATAGAAGTACCTGGCCCAGATTGACCAAACAAAAAGGACTAAACCAAACCAAGAAAAGGACGCAGTCCTTCCTTTAGTTTGCTCATTCGCTTAATTAGTTACATCGAAGATATAGACAGGAGGTCCTGTGTTCAATTCCCACAATGTTGATTTATTTTGACCCAATTATTTTTTGCGGTCTCTATGAAAGCCCATAAAAGGCCCATCAACATAGAAGTACCTGGCCCAGATTGACCAAACGAAAAGGACTAAACCAAACCAAGAATGTATATTCCCTTTAATAGTAGGATAATTCCTTTTTTAATTTAGTAGCCCCAACACATTGAAGCCTATGGATCCTTCCTTTCAATATAGAAATCAACATAGAAGTACCTGGCCCAGATTGACCAAACGAAAAGGACTAAACCAAACCAAGAAAAGGACGCAATCCTTCCTTTAGTTTGCTCATTCGCTTAATTAGTTACATCGAAGATCTAGACAGGAGGTCCTATGTTCAATTCCCATAATGTTGATTTATTTTGACCCAATTATTTTTCGGCGGTCTCTATGAAAGCCCATAAAAGGCCCATGAACATAGAAGTACCTGGCCCAGATTGACCAAACGAAAAGGACTAAAGCAAACCAAGAAAAGGACGCAATCCTTCCTTTAGTTTGCTCATTCGCGTAATTAGTTACATCGAAGATCTAGACAGGAGGTGTTGTGTTCAATTCCCACAATGTTGATTTATTTTGACCCAATTATTTTTCGCGGTCTCTTTGAAAGCCCATAAAAGGCCCATCAACATAGAAGTACCTGGCCCAGATTGACCAAATGAAAAGGACTAAACCAAACCAAGAATACCTATTCCCTTTAATAGTAGGATAATTCCTTTTTTAATTTAGTAGCCCCAACACATTGAAGCCTATGGATCCTTCCTTTCAATATAGAAATCAACATAGAAGTACCTGGCCCAGATTGACCAAAC
>NW_021271187.1:0-2212 GCF_002162155.2 Triticum dicoccoides
GCTCATATATATGAATTTTGCTAATTTAATTAGATGTGTAATTAATTTAGATGTGTAGTTTCGATGTGTAGTTAATTGAATATTGTGTTAGATGTTTTCTCTTCATAGAATTTTTATGATTTTTTTCTGTTGTAATTTTGTTCATAGAAACTTTTTCTGTTGAATATTGTGTTAGATTTTGTTCATAGAATTTTCTGTTGTAATTTTTTTCTATTCATAGAATAGTGAATATATATGAATTTTTCTAATTTTATGATTTTTTTTCTGTTGTAATTTTGTTCATAGAATTTTAATGATTTTTTTGTTCAGAGAATTTTCTTTGTCAATTTATGTATATATATGTTCATATTGTGTATGTATATGAAAATTGTGTATGATCAAAGTCATTTATATGTATATGTTCATATTTTGCAGAAAAAGTAGGAGAGAAAAATAATAGAACTAGTTAAACTAGTTTATTTTTAGTAAGTACTACTTTATTTTTTTTATAGTAAGTGCTTAGTATATAGTTGAACTAGTTGATTTAATAAAACTACTTTATTTTAATATAGAAGTAGTTTATTTTTAGTAAGTACTACATTATTTATTTATAGTAAGTGCTTAGTAGTTGAACTAGTGGATTTAATAAAATTACTTTATTTTACTATATATAGAAGTAGTTTATTTTTAGCAAGAAAATTAATAAAACTAGTTTATTTTTTTAGTTCAAGCAATTAATCCCCGATTCGACGTCGACGATGCCTATCCCGCATCCTCGTCATCGACTCGGCGGAGGAGGCCGGCTTGATCAGAGGGGCCATGTCCGGGACTGGGCTCCGCCGGGCCGGTATTGGGAGGTGCTACCTTCCGGGGGGCGTAGGTTGGTGAGGAGCCAGCCCGTTGTTGACCCGATCCTTGTTTGGTGGCGGTCACGTGGGCCAGTGACGGTGCCAAGGCTTCCGGACACCGCGGAGGTGGTACGTGACCGTGTCAGCGAGGAGGACGAGCACGTCCGTCGCTACATGGTTGCGTTGGAGGGCAGGTTCGACAATACCTGGCAGGTTCCTCAGGGATCTCACTCGAGCTATGATCATGTGATGGTTACTTCTCTTTAGGTGTCCACCGCCCGCGACGATACCCATCGGGTGCTACGGTTCTAGCTGTATTAGCGATGCTATGTATGATAGTATTCGAGGAGTATTACTAGTGATAATATTCGACGATATACGGACACAAGAGATGATGTACTTTTGCTTATAATTGAATGCATGCTAATTTGAATACTACTTTATTTTATGATTTGGTTTTGCTTATTGAATGCTCAAATTGGAAAAGTACTCCTACTTTGAATGCTAAAATTGGAGAGCACTATGCAGAAATCTAGGATCCCCCTCCTTCATCCGCGCCGCCGTCCCCGTCACCGACTCTCCTCCGACCTCGAGGTGAGACCAGCCAAATCTCCATGTCAGTATATATGAGTCCTATAATATGAGTGCTCGGGTTGACTTTAAGTCTGTCGAGTCTCCACCTAGAGGAATCAGTGAGGGAGAGTCTCCAACCATATATATATATATATATATATATATATATATATATATATATATATATATATATATATATATATATATATATATATATATATATATGAGAGGACGAAGAATCCTGACTGTTGTCGTGGGGGTAGCTTCTCCTTCATTCTCGTGTGCTAGACAATTTGGTGTAATGCACTCGGGAATGAAAGGAGGAGCTACCATCACCTATGGTCGAATATGTACACCACATGAGTGCTGAGAGTTTTTTGGTACATATATTTAATTGTACAAGTTTCATATTTGAATTATGAACATAGGAAATGTCGTACTCGGATGACGAAAACCGCCCGGGGGAGTGCGACTGGTGCCACAACGACCGAGGTATGTGCGACAGGTTCCTTGAGCTGGACGAAGATCGGCGCTTCAACATTAAGCTCGAGGAGACCTTCGATGTTGAAACGGTACGCAACGACGACTATAGTTTTTTTTCATAATTAAGCACGACTTCAACTATTTTAACATGTACTTTTCATCTTTTCCAATTCGACTAGCTTATCCCATGCTATGCAAGACGCTATGTCTTGGAGAGGATGGGTTTTGAAGACCATGAAAGTATTGAAACAAAGAAAATTCACCCAAGGACCCATCATGGTGTGGATTTTAAAGTGAAGCTGTACAATTCTGAGAGTGTAACCCATTTT
>NW_021271188.1:0-769 GCF_002162155.2 Triticum dicoccoides
CGTCGTCGCTACCGCGACGACGTCCGCCTCGACTCGCGTTACGCTAAGACAGGATGGGAATGGTGTCACGTGCTCGTCTCGGCGTCCGTCGTTGATACCGCGAGGACGTCCGCCTCGACTCGCGTTACGCTAAGACAGGGTGGGAGTGGTGTCACGTGCTCGTCTCGGCTTCCGTCGTTGCTACCGGGACGACGTCCGCCTCGACTCGCGTTACACTAAGACAGGGTGGGAATGGTGTCACGTGCTCGTCTTGACGTCCGTCGTTGCTACGGCGACGACGTCCGCCTCGACTCGCATTACGCTAAGACAGGTTGGGAATGGTGTCACGTGCTCGTCTCGGCGTCCGTCGTCGCTACCGCGACGACGTCCGCCTCGATTCGCGTTACGCTAAGACAGGTTGGGAGTGGTGTCACGTGCTCGTCTCGGCGTCCGTCGTCGCTACCGAGACGATGTCCGCCTCGACTCGCGTTACGCTAAGACTGGGTGGGAATGGTGTCACGTGCTCGTCTCCGCGTCCGTCGTCGCTACCGCGACGACGTTCGCCTCGACTCGCGTTATGCTAAGACAGGGTGGGAGTGGTGTCACGTGCTTGTCTCGGCATCCGTCGTCGCTACCACGACGACGTCTGCCTCGACTCGCATTACGCTAAGACAGGCTGGGAATGGTGTCACGTGCTCGTCTCGGCGTCCGTCGTCGCTACCGCGACGACGTCCGCCTCGACTCGTGTTACGCTAAGACAGGGTGGGAATGGTGTCACGTGCTCGTCTCG
>NW_021271189.1:0-1312 GCF_002162155.2 Triticum dicoccoides
TTTTGAAGAACAAAATTGGTATATTTGAGATGTTGTCAAATAGCTATAGTTTCATTTTGTGATGTTGACAAAATTTGTATCTGATGAGTAGTTATTTTATCATGATGATCTTGCTAAAAAAATTGAAGAACAAAATTTGACACTTGATGAAAATTAGGATTTGAAGTATCATGATGATCTAAAACCTTGACTAGATGTCATCAGCAATATGATTTTTTCATAGTTTGAAGTGTCAATGCTTTATGTGATGTGATGCCCTCAAATTTTTGACTCGGTAAAATTTACAGGCTTTGTGGTATTTCATCTCACTGGAGCCTTCGTCGTCTGGGTTTGGTCCGTGATCCTGCCGCTGCTAGACTACTTCCTCTACAGCGGAGGGTGAGCTACGAATCCACCTTCAACTCCTAGCCTCTTTTAACTAGATTGAATTTTCACATCAAGTAGCGTAACCTAGGTCTCCCGTCCGAAAGGGTTGCATCGATAAATATGCATTCAATTGCATATTTATCACCGCAGCTCTTTCGGATTGTCCAGCACTTTCCACGGACAGCCTGAGGATGTGTAGATTGGGTACGTTGTTCATGCTCTACCCCATTCCGAGACAGGATTTCGGCGGCGCCTCCCTGTTGTTCTCCGGATGCACATTCTCTCGGCATTTTGCCGAGACGTGTATTTGGAGAACAGCGGGGAGGTGCTGCCGAAATTTTGTCTCGGAATGGGGTAGAGCATGGACCGTACTCAATCTACACATTCTCGGGTGGGATTAGGACCCATCTTTACCTATTAGAGATGTAGGTGGATTACTCGTCAACCTTGTAAAAAATAAAATATTGATGTGGGTAATTTAAATGAATCATTAATTTTGTTGTGTGGGTTCCAATAAAGTAGAGATGGCAGATAATCAGTGGATGTATAGTGGGTTTTTCCGTCGGAATCAAGTAACAACAGAGTGGGTCGAGAAAACTGATGTGTTTTTGAAAGAGATATTCCGTAGTCCAATGAGGATGGTGCCAGAATGCCCGTGTGCCAGATGTAAGAGACGTATCCGCAGAGATAAGAGTGCGATGACTAAGCACCTTCGCACGCATGGATTTATGCCCAACTTTAATATGCCGATAAACTTTGCCCAGCGGGACCGTGGTAGAGAGGATGTGATACGACAACGCGTCGCTGGTTATGAGGACGATGGGGTTAGAGACATGCTAGATGATGTCTTTGCCGCACAGCCGACACCTCCGTCACATTCAGCGAATGAACCGGAGGAGCCGGAGGAAACCGCAAAGGCCTTCCTGGAAATCTTGGCCGCGTCAAA
>NW_021271190.1:0-1270 GCF_002162155.2 Triticum dicoccoides
GTATATGATAGTGTCGCTAGTACCCATATGATAAGGAGCCCGGGCTGACATGGCTAGTCGTAAACCCAAAGTGGCACAGACTTACAGGGACAGGCATCCATGACCCAGCAACGAACGTGTCGGTCATCAGCAAGTGGGTCCGGGCTGTAGCACTGGGCTAGCAGGACTCCAGTAAACCGGGCTGTAGCGGGCTAACAGGACTCCGGTACTCAATGCGTGACATTTCCCCGAAGGGACAGACACAGGAACGAAGAAGGACACATGCCGGCCAGCCTAAGTGTTCCAGAGCAGTAGCAAGCTACCATGGCTCAGTGGTAACACTAGGAGACATTTCCCGGTAAGAGAGGCTACTAAGGATAAACAACTAGATAGTCAGATCCCACACATACCAAGCATTTCAATCATACACACAATATGCTCGATATGTGCAAATACAACAAGGCATCACAACATGACCCTATGACACAAGTACTTTATTTAAGGCTCAGAGAGCCATACATAACATACACAAAGGTACGGGTCACACGACCCAGCATTCAAGTCATACAGTCATACAAACCAGCAGCGGAAGTAACTTGTCTGAGTACAGACAACTAGTAAAATAAAAGAGGCTTGGAAAGCCTAGCTATACTACATGGTCCTTCACAAGCTCAGGATTACCACCTGGGCCTTAGCCTACTCATTGATGTCAACGTCTACGAAGAACCCATCAGAAGGGGTTGCAGCGTCTTCTGTAAAATGTAAATTATAGCAACATGAGTACAAAGGTACTCAGCAAGACTTACATCAGATCCTACATACATGCACATTATCAAGAAGGTTGGTGGAGTTATTGCAGCAAGCCAGCTTTGACTCTTGGCTAGACTATCCTACGAGACTCCAACTTGAAATGGTTTTGCGTACACGAGTCCACTACTCACCACTTCAATACACTACCGAGGATCCACCTCCGTCTTCCTATGGAAGAGCCATCCTCGGCACTCACACTTATCTTGAGGCTTTTAGTAGTTTCCATTTACTTGTCTATGAACTGTATAGGCAACCAAGTAGTCCTTTACCGCGGACGCGGCTATTCGAATAGATCATGATAACCCTGCAGGGGTGTACTTCTTCATACACGCTCTCACCACTTACCGTCGTTTACACGACATGTACTCGGCAACCTTCAAGCGGAAGCCCAACGTGGGTGTCGGCCACGACCTACCTAACCACCTAAGTCTCCAATCCAGGTTTATCGCCTATCCAGGTTCCATCCGCAGGGAGTCCGGCC
>NW_021271191.1:0-2013 GCF_002162155.2 Triticum dicoccoides
AAAAAAATTAGGGTTAGTTCATCATATCCGAACCAATCTGAGCCTTTGCATAATCTTTTTAGGGTTTTGCTTTGTTGAATTTGCGGTTGCATCGTCGTGTCTAGTTGCTGGTCTTAGAGTCTAGTCTTTTAGAGTTTCGAGTTCTGGTCATAAGTTGTCACGCCGCCGCCGCACCATCATCATCACCCCTGCCATCTACCACCGCCGCTTATCCGCCACCGCTTCGAATCCGTATCCATATACCACCACCGCTGTCATATATCACCACCGCTGCCATCTACTACCATATATCCACCACCAATCCGAGTTCTTGTCATATTAGGTTTGTTTTCGAGATCCATCTAGATTCCGATTCGTGTTTCCTTGCCGGAGTAGGTCCGGAAACCACGGTCCGTTTAGGCCCAAAATTTTACGAAAACGCATTTTTCGAAAAAATTTCTGGCTATCCTATTTTTAGGTGTTTCTGAGTGTTTTGAGACAGGTGCCATTATAGGAAGTTTTTTTTGACCCGTTTCCAGTTTTTGGGTCAGGGCAGTCGAAAAAAAAATTGGTCGAAAAAATTTCGTGCCCATCCTGTCAGTTTGAGCTAGGAAGAGTTTTGAGACACTCGCCATTATAGTGATTTTTCGCAAAAAAAAAGCAGCGCAAAAAAAAAGAGCGCAAAAAAAAGAGCGAAAAAAATATTCCAGAGTGTGCTTTTCCCTTGTTTACGTGCCGCGCCGTGATTTTGTTGGTGTTCTAGGCTCGCGTCTCTAGCACAGTCTAGCCTAGGACCAGCACAGTACCGTCGTTGAGCGTTTATTCAACTTTGCATCTCTGAATTGATTATTGCTGACCCTTTTTGCTACCATATTATAAACCTTCCCAGCTCCACATACATCTACGTCGTGCGTTTGACTCTCCCTGGTAATCGCTCTATCCAAGCTTTGAGAGTTTTTGACTACAACGGTTGCCGATCACCGCCTGCTGCTGGGTAAGAACTGGTAAGAATTTGAGATTTGCTTGACGGATTTGTGACACCCACCACTACCTCTTGTTAGTAGTCTGTAGGATCATATTCTTGTGTGTTTCTATTGCTGCTAACCATGCCAGGATCACAAGCCGACGAGATTGACTGGGAGAATTTATCGAATAAGGATTTGCATGACAAATTTCAGCAAATGATGAGTGGACAGGTGCAAGACGTGCTAAACAGATTTGAAGAGGCCATGGAGAAGATAGATGGCATGGTGATAGAGGCAAAGGTGTCCCGTCTTTCGATGAGATGGTGGATTTCGCTTTGGTGGAAGTCGACTTTGACGATCCGACTACGAACGTGCGAGGACGTCGCGCCTTAGCAATCGCTAAACCAACTCCGAGAGGTTATTGACCACGCCGGAGCATGATCAACCTGACCACGAGGGTCTGTTTCCTGCGAGCAAACGAAGAACAAGCAAGAAACTAAGATTGCAATCTGGATATTGCGAATATAAGATGAAAGCTTTATTGATCAAGGTGGGGTTCTGTGACGCCTTTGTCTGGTCGTTGAACACAAACGAAGTACGCGAAGTTGCAGCTATGGAGAACTTTTAATCTAAACAAAACCCAAAGTCTAAACGATGCCCTAAGGGCTGTATATATGGAGGAAGAGGGGGGAATTTCGTGGCCCTTGGTGGAGGGGTCCGAAATCAACCCTATCTCTTATTTCCCCACACATACGGACTCTAAAAATAGCCTATACTTATGTATTTCGAAATTACATGGGCCTGGCCCAATAATAAGGTGACGCAGCACCTAAAATAGCCTCGGGACGAAATTTATGAAGTGGCATCTTGTATATTTCGTCCAAGGCTTCATGCACCCATTATGGTGGCTTCAAAGTCCTGAAATCATCACTTGTCACTCCGTTCTTGTTTCCCTTGCGCATGCCATCATCTCCATGCTTGTTCTTGCTCCAATGTTCATCCTTCTCCAAGCTAGGCCCTTCATTTGTAAGCAAAACAAATGTATCCAATTTAGGCAGCATCATATTCT
>NW_021271192.1:0-1096 GCF_002162155.2 Triticum dicoccoides
TTTAATTAATTAATTAACTAAATTAATTAAGTTAATTAACCTTAATTAATTAATCTAATTAACCTGTTAGCTTAATTAAACAGTAATTAGTTTAACTAAATCCTAATTAACCTAACAGAGTATGACAGGTGGGTCCCATTGGACCCACGCGTCAGTTTGACCCAGTCAACCCCTGTTGACTGCTGATGTCAGCATGACGTCATGCTGACGTCATAAATCCATTTTCCGAATTAATTAAATAATTAAATAAATTCCAGAAATTAATAAAATCTTTAGAAAATCATATCTTTTAATCCGTAACTCGGATTAAAATATTTTCAACATGAAAGTTGCTCAGAACGACGAGACGAACCCGGATACGTAGCCCGTTCGTCCACCACACACCCCTAACATATCAAACCCGCAACTTTCCCCCTCCGGTTCATCTATCAGAAAACACGAAACACCGGGAATACTTTCCCGAAGGTTTTCCCCCCGTCACCGGTATCACCTACTACCGCGTTAGGGCACACCGAACACCGCGTATTGCCTTGTTATATTTTGTGATGCTTTGTTTGCTCTGTATTCATTATTTCTTCCCCCTCTTCTCTCCGGTAGACTACGAGACCGACGCTGCTGCTGACCAGTTCGACTACGGAGTTGACGACCCCTCTCTCTTGCCAGAGCAACCAGGCAAGCCCCCCCCTTGATCACCAGATATCGCCTATTCTACTCTATACTACTTGCATTAGAGTAGTGTAGCATGTTACTGCTTTCGTTAATCCTATTCTGATGCATAGCCTGACATTGTCGCTACATCTGTTGATACCTTACCTGCAATCCTATATGCTTAGTATAGGATGCTAGTTTATCATCATTGGCCCTACATTCTTGTCAGTCTGCCTTGCTATACTATCGGGCCGTGATCACTTGGGAGGTGATCACGGGTATATACTATACATACATACATACTATACAGATGGTGACTAAAGTCGGGTCAGCTCATTGAGTACCCGCAAGTGATTCTGACGAGGGGGCTGAAAGGACAGGTGGCTCCATCCCGGTAGAGGTGGGCCTGGGTTCCCGACGGCCCTCGACTGTTACTTTGTGGCGGAGC
>NW_021271193.1:0-1103 GCF_002162155.2 Triticum dicoccoides
AAAAAAATTAGGGTTAGTTCATCATATCCGAACCAATCTGAGCCTTTGCATAATCTTTTTAGGGTTTTGCTTTGTTGAATTTGCGGTTGCATCGTCGTGTCTAGTTGCTGGTCTTAGAGTCTAGTCTTTTAGAGTTTCGAGTTCTGGTCATAAGTTGTCACGCCGCCGCCGCACCATCATCATCACCCCTGCCATCTACCACCGCCGCTTATCCGCCACCGCTTCGAATCCGTATCCATATACCACCACCGCTGTCATATATCACCACCGCTGCCATCTACTACCATATATCCACCACCAATCCGAGTTCTTGTCATATTAGGTTTGTTTTCGAGATCCATCTAGATTCCGATTCGTGTTTCCTTGCCGGAGTAGGTCCGGAAACCACGGTCCGTTTAGGCCCAAAATTTTACGAAAACGCATTTTTCGAAAAAATTTCTGGCTATCCTATTTTTAGGTGTTTCTGAGTGTTTTGAGACAGGTGCCATTATAGGAAGTTTTTTTTGACCCGTTTCCAGTTTTTGGGTCAGGGCAGTCGAAAAAAAAATTGGTCGAAAAAATTTCGTGCCCATCCTGTCAGTTTGAGCTAGGAAGAGTTTTGAGACACTCGCCATCATAGTGATTTTTCGCAAAAAAAAAGCAGCGCAAAAAAAAAGAGCGCAAAAAAAAAGAGCGAAAAAAATATTCCAGAGTGTGCTTTTCCCTTGTTTACGTGCCGCGCCGTGATTTTGTTGGTGTTCTAGGCTCGCGTCTCTAGCACAGTCTAGCCTAGGACCAGCACAGTACCGTCGTTGAGCGTTTATTCAACTTTGCATCTCTGAATTGATTATTGCTGACCCTTTTTGCTACCATATTATAAGCCTTCCCAGCTCCACATACATCTACGTCGTGCGTTTGACTCTCCCTGGTAATCGCTCTATCCAAGCTTTGAGAGTTTTTGACTACAACGGTTGCCGATCACCGCCTGCTGCTGGGTAAGAACTGGTAAGAATTTGAGATTTGCTTGACGGATTTGTGACACCCACCACTACCTCTTGTTAGTAGTCTGTAGGATCATATTCTTGTGTGTTTCTATTGCTGCTAACCATGCCAGGATCACAAGC
>NW_021271194.1:0-1258 GCF_002162155.2 Triticum dicoccoides
CTAGAGGCTTAAGTGTTTAGGTAGGTCGTGGTCTACACCCACGTCGGCTTTCGCTTGAAGTCTGCCGAGCACATGTCGTGTGCAGACGCTAAGTGGTGGAAACATGTATGAAGAAGTACACCCCTGCAGGGTTATCATGATCTATTCGAATAGCCGCGTCCGCGGTAAAGGACTACTTGGTTGCCTATACAGTTCATAGACAAGTAAATGGAAACTACTAAAAGCCTCAAGATAAGTGTGAGTGCCGAGGATGGCTCTTCCGTAGGAAGACGGAGGCGGATCCTCGGTAGTGTATTGCAGTGGTGAGTAGTGGACTCGTGTGCGCAAAACCATTTCAAGTTGGAGTCTCGTAGGTTAGCCTAGCCAAGAGTCAAAGCTGGCTTGCTGCAACAACTCCACCAACCCTTCTTGATAATATGCATGTATGTAGGATCTGATGTAAGTCTTGCTGGGTACCTTTGTACTCATGTTGCTATAATTTACATTTTTACAGAAGACGCTGCAACCCCTTCTAATGGGTTCTACGTAGACGTTGACATCAACAAGTAGGCTAAAGGCCCAGGTGGTGATCCTGAGCTTGTGAAGGACCACGTAGTATAGCTAGGCTTTCCAAGCCTCTTTTATTTTACTAGTTGTCTGTACTCAGACAAGTTACTTCCGCTGCTGGTTTGTATGACTGTATGACTTGAATGCTGGGTCGTGAGACCCGTACCTTTGTGTATGTTATGTATGGCTCTCTGAGCCTTAAATAAAGTACTTGTGTCATAGAGTCATGTTGTGATACCTTGTTGTATTTGCACATATCGAGCATATTGTGTGTATGATTGAAATGCTTGGTATGTGTGGGATCTGACTATCTAGTTGTTTATCTTTGGTAGCCTCTCTTACCGGGAAATGTCTCCTAGTGTTACCGCTGAGCCATGGTAGCTTGCTACTGCTCTGGAACACTTAGGCTGGCCGGCATGTGTCCTTCTTCGTTCCGGTGTCTGTCCCTTCGGGGAAATGTCACGCATTGAGTACCGGAGTCCTGTTAGCCCGCTACAGCCCGGTTTACCGGAGTCCTGCTAGCCCAGTGCTACAGCCCGGACCCACTTGCTGATGACCGACACGTTCGAAGCTGGGTCATGGATGCCTGTCCCTGTAAGTCTGTGCCACTTTGGGTTTACGACTAGTCATGTCAGCCCGGGCTCCTTATCATATGGATGCTAGCGACACTATCATATACGTGAGCCAAAAGGCGCAAACGGTCCCGGGCAAA
>NW_021271195.1:0-2530 GCF_002162155.2 Triticum dicoccoides
AGGACCAACATGTGCGAGGCTGCGAGTGCAAAACCAGGGGTGCTCAACGTCCACACCTACACTTTGGCACACCAACTACACACCAGGATATTTGATACATCAACTTTTGCATGAGCGGGCACTAGAAGCATCTACAACCGTCTCAAACTCCCCTCAAACGTTCAGGTGGATGGTCCAGTCGACACGAATGCGGAAGCCGGCCACATCCAATCCTATACCTTAAGTATCTGCCTTTATTAACTTACAAATATTGTCAAGCCACATAATTTTGTTCAAATCCCTGATTTTTTTTAAAAAAATCACGTATATTTTTAATTCAAATCAATGATTTTTTTTAAATTCGTTTAATTTTTTCAAATTCAAGTATTTTTCTCAAGTTCACGTCATTTTTTCAAACTCATGCGCTTTTTTCAAATTCGCATACATTTCTTCAGATCCGTGTAATTTTTTCACGTTCGCTTTTTTCTGAATCCGCCTACTTTTTCTAGGTTCGTGATATTTTTTAAATTTATGATTTTTTTGAATAAATTACATGAATACTAAAAAAGTACATTAATTGGAAATATTTATGCAAACATGAAAAAAGTACGCGAAACATTAAAAAGTTCATGAATTTGATAAGATATAAGTTCACTAGAAAAAATTACGTGAACTTGGAATTATTATGTGGATTTGAAAAGGTACATGAATTTTAAAAAAATCATGGATTTGAAAAAAGTATGTGAATTCTGAAAAATTATATGTACTTGGAAAAAGTAAGCGGATTTGGAAAAAAGTACGTAAATTTCAAGCACTTTCACGGATTTGAATAATTATGTGAATTTGAGTGTGGTCAAAACCGAGTCCAAGGACGAACCTTGTTTGGTTTTAGAGGGTGCAAGTTATCTGGTCTTGGAGTTGAGGCACACACAAAAAAAACTAATCTCAACTCTCCAGCGGCAGTCTTTTTAGTGGAAATTGTTGCAGACAACATTCAAGTTCCACAAGTAGTATAGTTGCGAGAAATAATACCACACACAAATAAGGCATGTGTTTTAGTCAGACAACACAACAGAAGCACCGCATGTATTTTCCTTTTTGAGAGCAAGAAGACACCACATGTAGTAATTACTAATTATTCCCTCAAAAAAAAGTAATTACTAATTATATACCGGAAATAACACACCCAAGTTTCTGCGACATAGCCCGCATACGTGGTGTACCATGGGCCGGGTCCTGTATATATACATACATATACCAATGAAACTTATGCACGAACTGCCGTGACGGCGCCGTCGCTCTGTCACGTGAACTGATGCACCGGATGCATCAAATATACGTGGCCCGTTAGATTCAAAAGAGAGGGACAGGATTTGGGCGGCGATGGACTTACTCGTACATTTGCAAGACAGTCCTTCAAGAATTCATGGCCTCTGACACACTGATCAAGAAACCAGAAAAACACTACACTGAACAATACTTTTTGTTAGACCTCAAGTCCAGAACCGTCATCGGGTGTCCCTTTCCTTGCTGCACCCACGACCTAACCAACCATCTAAGGAAGCAACTTCTTTCTATTATTGGTCCTCACCACTGAAACAACAACCAATGTTTTAGCATGCCAATTATTTATGAAGCAAAACCACAACAGCTTAATCTCCCAAGAGCAGGATCGTAACATACTTCCAGAAAAGCGCAGTCCAGATCATACACTCATGAATAAGTGTTTTGGTTTTCAACTGCCACAATGATATCCCCCCTACCGCAAGCCCCTGCCTATAGCTTTAAACTGAACCAGCAAGTTAGCATGTCATTTATTTACAAAGTAATGCTTAGCAACCTAATTCCCCAAAGGCAGGAGTCTAGATAATTTCAGAATGTGCGTTTAGATTATCTTTTCTATTACCAATTCTGAACATGGCACAACAGTTTAGCTCTTGTTATTTAAGCTCACAGTATCTAAATTGAGAATTGCTCACATGTCATGATTTTTTTTTTTGCAGTCATAATCCCAGTAGGTTTACTTGCACATTAGGAATGCTAGTAGCTTACTCTTTCTGTATTCTGAAAGAAAACAAAAAAACAGACATTAGAAACGTCCAAGTAGCACCAAAAGAATAAAACAGGGGAGGTTAGAAAATACTCAAGCATGAGGATGGATGGGTAATTATCAAACAGAAACAAAAGGGAAAAAGAAAAGCAAGAAGCTCCCTTCTCCCATTCTTTTTTGTTCCCTTTCACTTATATACATCACAGCAAGGGTCGTGGAGCAGGGGAGTCCGGACGACGCGGAGAGGATGGCGAATAAAACGAGACGTGGCTGGTGCCGCTAGTTGGGCGCACTAGCTCATCCTTTATATGTTCAATATGACAAGCTACAAACTACACTACTACTGTCAGTTGTTAATATACAACAATCCCAGTACTTGATATATGACAAGCTAAGCTACAGCTACCAGTGCCAATTCTTAGTACACCACCACTGCTAGGTGCTAGCTAGCCTAGCTAATTTCTGAAAAATCCTACTGAAAGAATTGACCTGTTCTTTTCT
>NW_021271196.1:0-1047 GCF_002162155.2 Triticum dicoccoides
CGTGCACTCGATCTGCATGCATGACGATGACGTGACCGGCGAATCAAAGAACCCTATTTATACCACCTTTCTTCTGCGAAGGCAGCCACACCCCATCCATCTCCATCTCCACGCACCTCACACACTAGGGAAGAAGCATGGTCTCCATGGCGGCGGCCAAGATCGCCGTCCTCCTGGCCGCGACGACGCTCTTCGCCGCAGCAGGGGCGGCGGACCCCCAACCTCCCCTACCCGGAAATGAAACCCAGTGCTGGCAGTGCTACTCCACCTGCATGCACAAGTGCGACAACAGCAGCTGCGGCGACGTCCAGAAGTACTTCCAGTGCAAGAAGTCATGCATCCTGGATTGCTACAAGGAACTGCCGCCGGTGTGCTTCAAGATGTGCATCTCCCAGACCTGCCTCACCCTGCCACCAGGTGCGTGTGCCACACCGTCCATAAATGCAACACGCATTTTACTTGCTCATACGTACATAACCAGCACGACTCTCCCTTGATTACGGATAAACAGGTGGATTGCTACAAGGCATGTCGGACCAAATGTTTCCACAACCACCCGTACCCCGGGCCAAACCCGGGTCCAAAGCCACCAATGCCGCCCGGACCTCCGAAGCCGATGCCACCGCCCGGACCTCCGAAGCCCATGCCACCGCCGCCGTCGCCCAAGCCGCCCAAGCCAACCCCGCCAAAGGCCAGCTAATAGGCCGAAGACAAAGCCGATGCCGGCGTGCCCGCCACTAGCTGTATCCGCGTCAAGCAACACCAGCAACAGCTGATGGGTGTACGCGACGACGTCTATGCACACATACTTTCAAGTACAACTCACGATATATACAGCACAACAGTATGAGCAGAGCCCTCGAGAGAAAAAACAGTATATGTAGAGGTGTTATGATTGCTCTTATCGATATAGGTTATTCTATAAGATTACTCTATACGAGAAGTAATCCATCAACTCTAAGTAAACTGGGTATAAATCATGCATGTATAAGGTATGTGTTGCTGATGTTAGAAGTTGATTCCTTGTGTGAGGATGCGGATGTAACA
>NW_021271197.1:0-2229 GCF_002162155.2 Triticum dicoccoides
GTTCGGTACTTTGATAATTTGGTATGTGGGTGGACCGGTGCTTGGGTATTGTCCTTACTTGGACAAGCATCCCACTTATGATTAACCTCTATTGCAAGCATCCGCAACTACAACAAAAGTAGTAAGGTAAACCTAACCATAGCATGAAACATATGGATCCAAATCAGCCCCTTACGAAGCAACGCATAAACTAGGGTTTAAGCTTCTGTCACTCTAGCAACCCATCATCTACTTATTACTTCCCAATGCCTTCCTCTAGGCCCAAATAATGGTGAAGTGTTATGTAGTCGACGTTCACATAACACCACTAGAGGAGAGACAACATACATCTCATCAAAATATCAAACGAATACCAAATTCACATGACTACTAATAGCAAGACTTCTCCCATGTCCTCAGGAACAAACGTAACTACTCATAAAGCTTATTCATGTTCATAATTAGAGGGGTATTAATATGCATATAGGATCTGAACACATGATCTTCCACCAAATAAACCAACTAGCATCAACTACAAGGAGTAATTAACACTACTAGCAACCCACAGGTACCAATCCCGGACTTGGAGACAAGAATTGGATACAAGAGATGAACTAGGGTTTTGAGAGGAGATGGTGCTGGTGAAGATGTTGATGGAGATTGCCCTCTCCTGATGAGAGGAGTGTTTCCCCGGTAGAACAGCTCCGCCAGAGCCCTAGATTGGTTCCACCTCGTGGCGGCGGAGTTTCATCCGAGAAGATGGCTTATGATCTTTTTCCTCATCGAAAGACTTCATATAGCAGAAGATGGCCATCGGAGGGCCACCAGGGGGCCCACGAGGTAGGGGGCGCGCCCCCACCCTCGTGGGCAGGGTGTGGCCCCCATGGTGAACTTCTTGCGCTCAGTATTTTTTATATATTCTAAAAACATCTTCCATGAAGTTTCAGGACTTTTGGAGCTGTGCAGAATAGGTCTCTAATATTTGCTCCTTTTCCAGCCCAGAATCCCAGCTGCTGGCATTCTCCCTCTTTATGTAAACCTTGTAAAATAAGAGAGAATAGGCATAAGTATTGTGACATAATGTGTAGTAACAACCCATAATGCAATAAATATCGATATAAAAGCATGATGCAAAATGGACGTATCACTGCACCACATTCCTCAACAGGCCCCTCTCTACTGAAGAAAAAGGCCACTACTGGACGAGGTTCTCGCCCAAGTCCTCACAAGAGGCAAGTCGCCTTCCAAGTGACGTCTGATGAAGACAAAGCTGATGATGAGGAACTTGCCGAAATCATCAGACACAGGCAAGTCAGGGCCGCTAGAGCCAAAGACACAAGTGTGCCTCTGCTTTTGGATCCAAAGTTGATCCTTGAATACATTGATGTTTGGCACAAGGACCCCAACACTCCCATGCCTGATTTCAAGTTGACTCCTGGTCAAAGTCATTGACTCACTTCATTCAGGAAGAGAAATGGAAATTTGAGAAGGCCAGGCAAATCAAGAAAGTGCAGTACAAGAAGGAGTGCTTCCTGAAGAAAAACATTGTCTCTATGACAATTGAAGAACTCGTCAATATGCAGTCTGAGATCAAGAAACTCAGTGATGGATTTGATGCATACCATGCTGATTGGCTGGGAGTCAAAGTTCGTTTTGTGAGACTCGCTGACAACTTCACCTCCACTGTTGCTGCCCAATCGCAACAAGAAATTCCTCAGGCTGCTGCATCTGCTCAGCCTACTGAAGAAAATGCCAGCACCGCTAATGACAATCAGGATGCTGAAGAAAATACTAATTCCAGGGCTGATGACTGCATTCCAGTCGCTGAAGAAATTGCCAGGGCGACCACTAGTGTTGTGCCTGAACAAAGTGAAGACATCAGGGCAACTGCATTAGTTGTGCCTAAATTAATTCAACCAAATTCCTCTGCTCCTCCTGCGCCTACACCAACTCCGATCCTTCCATCTGCATCAGATGTGAAGAAGACCAAGGCTGTAGAGCGTGCAGCTGTGAAGAAAAGGAAGGCATCAACTTCATCAGATTCTTCAGCCCCAAAGAAGATGAAGCCTTTGACTAGCTCTTTTGAGAATCCAATTGATGTTGTTCCTATCTCATCCATGCGATCAAAGGACTTTGTTCCTTTTGATGAAGAATATTTGATTCCAAGTGAATCATATGAAGAGATTCTTTCTGCTGCTTCGTTAGAGCAGCTAGATGAAGAAATTAAAGTGGATGCAATCCCTTCAACAC
>NW_021271198.1:0-1432 GCF_002162155.2 Triticum dicoccoides
GTTGCGTCCCGTAGAGTAAAACTAGCGCGACACCCGTCTTGTTTGCACACCGCAGCGCCGGTCCCGCGAACCCCCGAGCTCCGGCCGCCGCCGGGGTCGATGCCGCGCTCAACTCCGGCCACCCCACGCCCTCTCGTGGGTCCCCCTAGATGCGCGGGAGCACGGGCTTCCTCCTGGTGCCCTCAGGGTGCCCAACCGCAGCCTGTAGTGCCATCCCGAGCTACTCCGGCGAGGTTCCGCCGTCGCCATGGTCGCCGGCGTCACTAGCCGACGTGGCCGCGTGATTAGCACTAATCACGGCCAGCTAACCTCCCCAGAGCCGCTGACGTATGGGCCCCACGCCCTTATTTAATCCTTATCATTTTCTGTTAAGTTTAACCTAACCACCATGGGCCCACACGTCAGCTTTGACCAAGCTGACGTGGCTGTTGACTTGGTCCCACCTGTCATTGGCACTATCCAGCCCCAGTCACTGACCAGCGGACCCCACTGGTCAGGTTTGACCTGGACCCGCCTAGTTGACCTGCTGACATCAGCATGACCTAGTGCTGACGCAATAAATCATTTTCTGGATTTATTATAATTCAGGAAATTCCAGAAAATAGCTAAAACTTCTAAAAATCATAGAAATTCAACCGTAACTCCAAATTAAATAATTTACATATGAAAAATTATCAGAAAAATTCAAGGAATCCATCTGTACCATTTTCATGCATGTTAGAACAACTTATAGATGCTGTTTAGCACAAATCATACTAAGGGCATTTAAATAATCACATATGGAGTTTGAATTTGAATCTTATATTCAAACCAACTTCATTTAATCTGTTGCTAGTTGCATTAGCTCAAAACACATTCATATTGCCATGTCATGAGCATGCATCATATTGTGCATTGCATTGATTGTGTTCCCTTCTGTGTTGCCGGTATTTGTCCCCTCTCGATAGACGTGATACTGATGATGTGATCGTTGACACTGATGAAGACTCAATGTTATCTTCAGAAGTGCCAGGCAAGCAAAACCCCCTTGTTCATTCCGATACAATCCCACTCTCTCGCTCCTGCTCTCTTTTACTGCATTAGGACAACACCGATTCAACTGTTACATGCTGCGGTAGTTGAACCCCTTTATCCTCTGCATGACCTGTCATTGCCACAGTAAATAGATGAAACCCACTAGCATGAGTAGGAGTTGTTTGAGCCCTGTTGTGCCTACTCATTCATGTTTGTTTGTCATGCCTGCTACTGCTTAGAGTTGAGTCAGGTCTGATTCATCGGGGATGAATTAGAGGTGTGTGAACATGTCCTACTGTGTGTGAGCTAAGTGTGTGAACACGATTTGGTAAAGGTAGCGGTGAGAGGCCATGTAGGAGTACATGGTGGGTTGTCTCATTGAAGCCGTCCTCAGGAACTGAGTTCTGTGTTTGTGATC
>NW_021271199.1:0-1033 GCF_002162155.2 Triticum dicoccoides
GTGTCCAGGAGCTCCGCCGCCGTCCACTTCATCGAGCTAGCCGAGCCCCGTGTGCTCGTGCGGCCCGAGACCACCGCACCGACCTCGCCCGAGCTCGCCGTCGCCGGAGATCCCCTTCAACGCCGTCGCCGCCTCAGCTCGTCCCCGACCCCGCCGGTGGCCTCTACGGGAGCGCTGTGAGCCTAGCTACTCCTCCGACCCTCTCTCTCTCATTCCCGAGCCGTGTAGCCACCGCACGAGGATCACACGCCCGCACCGCCGCGGATCTCGTCGCCGACGTGCTTCCGGCCACACTCCGGCCACAAGATGGTGTCCATCTTACTCACCGAGTCCCGCAGCACCTAGCTAGCCACTCCCCGAGCCTCACCGACCCCTCTAGCACCAAGTTCATCTTCGGACGAACCCCGGTGGCCGCCAAAGTCGTCGCCGGCGCCAACTCCGGCCACCCCGACCCCAACGGACTCCACCAAGAGCTGCGGCTTGTCCTCAGCTCCACTCCGGTGGTCTCCGCGACCCATTTGGTGGCCGAAATGGCCAAAACCACTCCCGCCGCCGCGTCGGGCTCGCCGGCGCCGCTGGCATTGACTTTGACCACGGGTGGTCCCTGGTTGACTCCCCTGAGTCAATGACAGGTGGGGCCCAGCCCTGTTAATTAAACATGTTTAGTTTTAATTAAACTTTAATTAAAATAATCACCCTGACATGCGGGACCCACTGTCAGGTTTGACCCAGACCTGTTCCGTTGACCTGCTGACGTCACACTGACGTCAGGCTGACGCAATAATGATTTTCTGGAATTATTCTAATATAGGAAATTCCAGAATATAATTTAAACTTCAAAAATTCATAACTTTTATTCTGTAACTCCAAATCAGACAAATTATATATGAAAAATGATCAGAAAAATCCAATCTATCCATCTGTACTATTTTCATGCATGACTAAACAAGTTAACCTGATGTTTAATGCAGAACAAGGAAAAGCACTTTAAAAGGCCATGTTTGAGTTTGAAATTTGAATCTTTGATTCAAAT
>NW_021271200.1:0-1023 GCF_002162155.2 Triticum dicoccoides
ACGGTCCTTATCCTCGAGCATCTCAGCAGTGGTGCGAGTCCGTGAATCCTCCTGAGTGGGGTCAGCATAGATGGCCTGGAGATACCCTTGTGCTCCCGGAAGTGATCCTGGCATATACCGGAAATCAGAGTCCCGAAATATACCAGATCTGACTCGCATAATGGTCATCATAGAGTAGGCGGCGTCCTGCACAGCCATCTCAATAGTAACCCCGAGTCCATAGGAGCAGTGAAGAGGCTCGGTGGATCCAGGATAAGATGGAAATATCCTGACAGTGCAGAGATACTGGCTTTGATTAAAATCTCGGAATTGCTCTTCGACCGTGTACTCAGGATACCAGCGGTATCCAGCCTCAGTCATTACCCTGACCAACTTGGCAGTATGGCCGGGTACATCTAGGCATCGAGTCAGGCGAACCACTTGATTGAGGTCGCGAGTGGCCATCTGAAAGCACAATCGTAATGCAAAGGCATTAGAATTTCTAGCGAAATTTCGGCAGCATAACAGCTGTAAATGCTCAAGAAGGATTTTGAGACATTTGACAAAGGATTACATATACACTCGTCATCATCATAACAAGGTTCTGAATCCATTCTAACAACATAATGTGGTAGTAGAACTGAACTAGGCTTGTATCCATCAACTTATAAGGTACTACTGATTAGTAACACGTGATCCTGATAGAGAGAACAGATCCTAATTCCTTATCCCCCGGTAGAAGAATGGACTGACTCAGATCAGAATGTCATAAGATAAAGGAGTAAAAAGAGCCTTACGTTCCATCCCACAAACAATTCCCCTACATATAACTAAAGAATTTCTAGACTCAACATCGACCAGTTTGGCTTGGAGAACCTACAGGCAGTCCGGCTCTGATGCCAACGCTGTCAGGACCCCGACTCGATGTCACATCGATCTAGCTGGTAACACCTCATATCACTTTGCGGCCTCACGCACGGTATCCCCACGGGTGTCGTCTTACCTTTTCCCGGGACCGTTTGCGCCTTTTGGCTCACGTATATG
>NW_021271201.1:0-586 GCF_002162155.2 Triticum dicoccoides
TGGCATGTTCGAAGAGGCGGCACACGTCTCCGAGGTGTGCCCCCCCTCACGGACGGCGCCACCACCGGCACCTGGAGGGGGGAAACGGACGCGCCGGGTCTACACGGAGGGGATCTTGCCGTGGGTCTGGCCCAAATGTCGCTCCAAAGTGTTCCTATGGACTGACCTAACACAACCGGGTGGATAGGTCCACTGCTCAAAGCCCGTCCGTGCAAAGTCAAAGAGATAGATCCCGTGTTCAAACACAACAGGGTTGGCGGGACGGGGGCCCTGGGAGGGAGGGGTAGCAATGCCACCCGAGCATCGCACCGGGCCATCATACATGCGGGATGGTGTGGTGGCATGTACGAAGAGGTGGCACGCGTCTCTGTGGTGTGCCCCCCTCACGGATAGTGTCGCAGCCGGCACCTAGAGGGGGGAAACAGACGGGTCGGGTCTACACGGAGGGGATCTTGCCATGGGTCTGGCCAGGATGTTGCTCCAAAGTGTTCCTATGGACTGACCTAACAAAACCGGGTGGATAGGTCCACTGCTCAAAGCCCGTCCGTGCAAAGTCAAAGGGCTAGATCCCGTGGTCAAACACTAT
>NW_021271201.1:3423-12747 GCF_002162155.2 Triticum dicoccoides
TACAGGGTTAGGCAGGACGGGGGGCCTGGGGGTAGCAATGCCACCCGAGCGTCGCACCGGGCCCTCACACATGCGGGATGGTGTGGTGGCATGTTCGAAGAGGCGGCACACGTCTCCGGGGTGTGCCCCCCCTCACGGACGGCGCCATCACCGGCACCTGGAGGGGGGAAATGGACGCGCCGGGTCTACACGGAGGGGATCTTGCCGTGGGTCTGGCCCAAATGTCGCTCCAAAGTGTTCCTATGGACTGACCTAACACAACCGGGTGGATAGGTCCACTGCTCAAAGCCCGTCCGTGCAAAGTCAAAGAGGTAGATCCCGTGTTCAAACACAACAGGGTTAGGCGGGACGGGGGCCCTGGGAGGGAGGGGTAGCAATGCCACCCGAGCGTCGCACCGGGCCCTCATACATGCGGGATGGTGTGGTGGCATGTACGAAGAGGTGGCACGCGTCTTTGTGGTGTGCCCCCCCTCACGGATAGTGTCGCCGCCGGCACCTAGAGGGGGGAAACAGACGGGTCAGGTCTACACGGAGGGGATCTTGCCATGGGTCTGGACAGGATGTTGCTCCAAAGTGTTCCTATGGACTGACCTAACAAAACCGGGTGGATAGGTCCACTGCTCAAAGCCCGTCCGTGCAAAGTCAAAGGGCTAGATCCCGTGGTCAAACGCTACAGGGTTAGGCGGGACGGGGGCCGTGGGGGGGGGGTAGCAATGCCACCTGAGCTTCGCACCGGGGTCTCATACATGCGGGGTGGTGTGGTGGCACGTCGGAAGAGGCGGCACGCGTCTCCGGTGTGTGCCCCCCTCACGGACTGCGCCGCCGCCGGCACCTGGAGGGGGGAAACGGATGCATTGGGTCTACACGGAGGCGATCTTGCCGTGGGTCTGTCCCGGATGTTGCTCCAAAGTGTTCCTATGGACTCACTACAAGAAATATATCAACTTGTGACCACCACTATTGGTCACTGAAAGGTCACGGTTTTTCATTTGAGACCTTTTTGTGACCAAAAACAGAAGGTCAAAAGCTCGCGGTCGTAAACTGACTATAGCGACCTTCTCTGTGAGAAGGTTGTAGACGTCTACGACCAAAACAGAAGGTCGTTGAACCCATGACCTTTTGTTTTGGTCACTGGTTGACTGCCCAGGCCACGTCGGATCCGACGTGGCAATCTGACGTGGCAAAATTGCGACCAATTAGAATCGGCCCGGTCCAATTGGGTGTTTATATGGGCCAAGCCCATTAATTCATCCTTTTTAATATATATTTTTTGGTTAATTTTCTCTAGCTACATGGGCCTAGCCCAACAATTTGGCCTTTTATTTTCTAGGGCATGGCCTTTTTCTGGTCTATTGATTTTCAGTTTTCAGTCATTTTATTTTGCAGCTGGTCCCACCACTGATTGGTCCCACTTGTCATGCTTATCGCAAAATTGGTCCAACACATCAAAAAATTTGAACTTTGCCAAACAACCATTATATCTTGGACTCCATTGTCATGTTTCCATTTCACAGGTATTCAAACCACATACACAATAATTATCAGACCAGAGAGCAATCAAAATTCATCCAAAACAACACTACATTAGTCTATTACAATCATTACAGTATACTACAAGCCAGATATGCCTACTACTTCCTACAATTACAACACATAATATGCTACTACTTGTTGATATGCTTCATAGCTTCGGACTTTGATTCGCACTTCACCTGTGCAAAGAATAAGAATGAAAATATAAGAATAAGAATGTGTACAGAACATCAAACAATAGCCAATGAGGAATCGAATAACTTATTAGCAAGAATTGACAGCAAATGCCATGTAGATAAATAGTATGACTAACACTAACCAATATATGTTCATGGAGTGAAATGTTCTCACTAGCTAGGATTTTTTGGTATATAGTATACTGACATGTGCAACTCTAACTAAATTGATCATAGAAATGAAAAGAACTGTAAGAACAAGTTCATTCAGAATCCAGGCATGTCAAATTTTAAACACCAATAGAACAGATCTAGAAAATCAGACTATAATCATCATGCATCAGGATTTATGGTTCTAGCAAAACAGTAAGGAGACAGAGATACACACATCAAGCATACTAGCTACTACAGTAGTAGCAAATAAACATTGATGGATTACCCACCGTGCATAGACCAATCAGTAACAGCAGCAATAGTAGGTAGTAGAAGAAGCAGAAGAGGGAGGGCCCTGTCATGTGAGGAACTCCCCAGATTGCAAGAACCACAAAAGAGCTGGTGGAGCACGGCCGCTGCAAATTGTGGCAAATTGTGGTTAATTCGCCCTGGTATGTAGTCAGTACTATCCGAGAATACATGAATGATATATATAGTAAACAGACAGTGTAGGGAGCACTGCATAACTGTATGATATGTAAGCTAAAAAGCACTATGTAACTATATGAACTCTGCGCTAAAAGGTCTTTGGAAGTGTATGTCAGCAGACAAAATGGTAATTAGTGTACTCTGCTATTTTACCTACTATACACCAAACAGATTAAATGTCCATGGACAATTCTAGCAAACGCAAAAAAATATGATCAGTTGGGATCATTTCTGATTTTGCTTGCTCGCACACCAACCACAAACGTGATCACAGCCAAGTATTTAACCAGTTTGCCGCCAAGTTTAAGTTACTACTAACTGGAAGTGAATAATCCATTATTAAAGATAATGAAGTTAATTAAACATCAATTTTTACACATGTATAATGGCGTGAATAGAGCAATAGAGCAATGCCCAATCCTTACACATGTATAATGGCGTGAATATGCAAGTTAGACCTAGATGTTACGAACAAGTGTTCTTTGCATAATTAATGAATAAGTGTAGTATTTCTGACTAGCCAGAATAAATCTTTGTGCATACATCCTGCCATGTTGTTCCTTGCCAAGTAAGCTCCCAAAAGCAGTATTAATAAAATTGAAACAGAATAACACATACAGGACTACATGAACCACAACAAGAAATTTTCTGTTGTGAGTAAGCTGCCTGCGGTTGTCCATTTGCTCCCACCAAGTCATCTATTATACATCCCCTGATCATCAGCGAATGGAGTTCCCTTCTTCCAGTGGAAGAAGTGGTATGTAGTCTGAAATGAAGATTCAATTAGGAAAGCAATGACAATAGAGAAATAATTTCTAGATAGTATGTTTCATGCTATAATCTTATGAGAAAAATGGCAATAATATTTACTTCCAGACTTGAGGTTGGGCCAACTAGAACTGCAGTATTTACTGCCATAATGATTTCATGAATTTTTCCACTACATTATTATATTTAAAGTAGCAAAAGAATGATTAAATGCAGGCTATTTATTTGGCTATTATGAAACAGAAAACCTTCAAACTAGAATACACTTTATTAGTTGGCAGGATTGGTGAATGTGTCGTAGCAATTCTTCAGATCCATGGGAGTCGAGGACGTGTAAGCGAGGGAGGGAGGGGAGGGGGAGAGGCGGGTACCACGAAGTGGCCGAGGTTGACGAGCGTCCAGGCCATGCCTCCACAGCCATGTCTTGCTCCACCTTGACCTTCTCCTAGTTGTTCTTCTTGTTCTAAAGCCGGCAGAGCACCCATTCATCCAGCTGCAATAGCCACACATCACAAAAAGAGAGGTTCGGCATCTACCTATCGATCGATCAGTATTGTTGGTGAGCAAAGTGGAAACTGGAAGACGTTGGGTTACCTTGAGGGATCCCTTCTTGCCGGGCAAGTTTGCTTCCTCCTCTGTTAATCAACAAAAAAGAACACATAAGTATGTCAGCCAACAGTACATACATATAGGACAAATAAGGATTTAAAGGACTATTTGTTTTTTCGGGGGCCTTTGATGCTAGATTAAGAAGATGCAAATGGGTAAATAAAATGCAGCCGGAGCACCATCAATAAATACTCGATCACAGTAGACAGTACTGGTAAGTATATACCGTAGGTCTCGTACACACCGAATAATTACACACGACGAGGTCATGAATGTCGCACCAAACCCGGATACATGAATCAACATCTCACACTGATACTGATAAGACATGCATAACCTTAGGAGTATATACTGCATGTGCGGACTAGCATCATGAAACAACCAGAGATTCAGAACAAGTCCTGGCTCTGAAATCCTTATAACCAGAGATTCATGTACCCAATTGAAGCAAAAAAACAAGCAGCAGAAAAAAGCCCCTCCTACTGACTGATTGCTCTAGAAAAAAGCCCCTCCATAGCCAGCAGTAATCATATTTGATTTATACGACCGAATTGAGCACATGAAGTAGATCAGCCATTGCATAGCGACTGAATTCGAAATCTAACTGACAAACTAGGTGGAGCACTAGCCAAACTGACATAGAAACCATCACAGGGGCGATCACATTGTCATCACGACACCGAGCAAACACTGAAGCCAGAAGGAAGTGACCAGCACATAATCAAGCTTACTTATCTGCAAGCTACGGAGAAGAGAACGCAAGAGGCCTGTCAGGTTCACATCAGCCGGTGGCACTGAAAGCACCAGGGCATGTCTCCTCCAATAACCTACTACTCTATTAACAAACATGCGCAAGGATTAGTCTATGTTCGGTTAAAACAGTACAGGGGCTGTCAGATTAAACTAATATTCTGATCCACATGCCCCGGTAATACTTTTCCATCACAGGCATGTGGAGGAAAGAAAGTCCAACTATGCGCATGAGCAACTGGTAAGCATCACCAAACCCACTACAGGGCAAAGACAATTCACAGAGAGCGACGTACACAAATGGATGCACTAGTTGGCGCTGATGTGAACCTGCCACTGGTGTGTCAACACTCGACGCAACAGGGTCCAGGAAAAATATGTAAGGTATGTGTATGATTTGCATCAGTGTGCTCCCCGTGCGCCTCTGAGCCTCTACGATTTACCACGGTGGGCTGACACCTACCCTACACCGGCCATATCTGCTGTGTTGGGAGGGTTCCAGCGATGTGGCGCCCGTACGGATCTCGCCGCGGCGCCGCGTCGGTGCGAGCCAGCCCTCGATTCACCCAAGCGCATGCGCCGACGAACAGGAGCACGGGGCCTAGCTCCGCCGGAGGCCCGCGCGGGCATCCCTGGGAGGCGGCAGGAGCGAGATCTAGCGGGCGAGAGGGGGAATAGGGGGGTGCGCGTGCACGTACTCTTGGTAGGCGGAGAGGAGGAAGATGGAGGCGAAGAGCACCCTCCCGACGAAGGAGATGAACCCCATCGCTGCTGGCCTTGCCCTGACTCGCCGTCGCCGCCGCTGCTGCTCCTCCTCCGCCTCGAGGTCCCCGCCCGCGTCTCTGGTCCTCGGTCGCGACGACGACTGGGCTGCCCGAGGAGGAGGGAAGAGGAGTGGGGTGGGAGCGGTTGGAGGCGGCGGCGGATTTAAGTCGGAGAGAGAGGTTGGGGGCGGCGGTTCCACCAGATAGAAGCGAGGGAGAGCAGAGGGGCTCGCTGGTGGAGGCGGGGGAGGGAGGGAGAGAAAGAATGGAGGCGAGGGGGTGGGTGGAAAATGTCCATGAGGACTGACCTAGGGTTTCAGCTCGATGGGTTTGGGCCGTTGGATCCGGAAGCATCCGACGGTGGTTGATGCGTGATCCGCGTGATATGCTCATGGTCCAATCAGAACGCAGCAAATCATTTGATGACCTTATGACCATATAAATTGGTCATGATCAATTCAAGATAAAAAAAATCATTCCATTTTTCAGTGCTCAAAATGAGTTTTCTTTGTGAAAGTCCTATCAATTATTTGTTGCAAAATTATACCAAATTAATTTTCTAAAATACTAGGACATATTTAATGCACAATTGACCAAATGGTAAGGTGTTAAAAGTTTTTATCCACCTCTGGTGAAAAAGACAAATTTCTGTCGATTCAGTTGGAAACAAGTCAAATTTGAACTGCAGCTGCCTTATAGTTTGCTCATTATTTTTTCCAGAAATTATTTCTAGGTACATAAGTATCTATTTAATCAGAGAAACACCAAAAAAATCCAAGATTCAACCACTAGCTAGGAATGGTCATTCCCGCCGTTTTGACCGTATTTTGAAACGGGCATAAAAAATTCAAAAAAATTCAAAAAAATGGAAAACCTTCGCATTGTGTCATTATATGTGGCCAAGTTCCCAGGAAAAATAACAAACTTGTAATACGACAATTATTTTAAAAAAGTGTTCTCAAAAACGAGCGAAGATTCATGGCTTTCAAGCCAAATGATCAATCTTATGGCCACATTCATGGCATAGTTAGTTCAAATGATCTCATATTGTGCACAAGGGTGCATCTTGGAATTCCAAACAATGTTGCCTAAGGAAGTTTTCATTTTCTTTGCACGAAAAATTCATTTTTCATTTTCCAAGTGCCTAAAAGGAGGTTTTTTTGTGAAGGAACTACCAAATAATTGTTGAAAAATGGACCAAATCAATTTAATAAAATACTAGGCCATATATAATTCACAATTGACCAAATGGTTGGGTGAAAAAAGTTTTGATACACCTCTGTTGAAAAAGACAAATTGCCGTCGATTCAGTTCGAAACGGGTCAAATTTGAACTGTAGCTGCCTCATAGTTTGCTCTTTTTTTTCAAAAATCATTTCTAGGTACATAAGTATCTATTTAATCAGAGAAACATCAAAAGTTTTCCAAGATTCAACCACTAGCTAGGAACTGTCAAGCCCGCCGTTTTGACCGCATTTTGAAACGGGCATAAAAATTCAAAAAAAATCTAAAAATTGGAAAAACTTCGCATTATGTAATTATATGTGACCAAGTTTCTAGAAAAAATAATAAACTTGTAATATGGTAATTATTTTAAAAAAGTGTTCCCGGAAATGAGCTATCATGCGTGAAGATTCATATGGCATTCAAGCCAAATGGTCAATCTTATGGCCACATTCATGGCATAGTTTGTTCAAATGATCTCATATTATGCACAATGGTGCATCTTGGAATTCCAAACAATGTTGCCCAAGGAAGTTTTCATTTTCTTTGCACGGCAAATCATTTTTCATTTCCCGAGTGCACAAAAGGAGGTTTTTTGTGAAGGAACTATCAAATAATTGTTGCAAAAATGGACCAAATCAATTTTATAAAATACTAGGCCATATATAATGCACAATTGACCAAATGGTTGGGTGAAAAAAGTTTTGATCCACCTCTGGTGAAAAAGACAAATTGCCGTCGATTTAGTTGGAAACGGGTCAAATTTAAACTGTAGCTGCCTCATAGTTTGCTCTTTATTTTTTCCAAAAATCATTTCTAGGTACATAAGTATCTATTTAATCAGAGAAACATCAAAAGTTTTCCAAGATTCAACCACTAGCTAGGAACGGTCAAGCCCGCCGTTTTGACCGCATTTTGAAACGGGCATAAAAAATTAAAAAAAAATCAAAAATTGGAAAACCTTCGCATTGTGTCATTATATGTGACCAAGTTTCCAGGAAAAATAATCAACTTTTAATGCGGTAATTATTTTAAAAAAGTGTTCTCAGCAATGAGTTATCAAATGTGAAGATTGATGGCTTTCAAGCCAAATGATCAATCTTATGGCCACATTCATGGCATAGTTTGTTCAAATGATATCATATTGTGCACAAGGGTGCATATTGGAATCGCAAACAATGTTTCCTAAGGAAGTTTTTATTTTCTTTGGATGAAAAAACCATTTTCCATTTTCTGAGTGCTTGAAATGAGTTTTTTTTGTGAAGGACCTACCATATATTTGTTGCAAAATTGGACCTAATCAATTTTATATAATACTAGGCCATATTTAATGCACAATTGACGAAATGGTTGGGTGTCAAAATTTTTGATCCACCTCTGGTGAAAAAGACAAATTCCCGTCGATTTAGTTGGAAGCGGGTCAAATTTGAACTGCAGCTGCCTCATAGTTTGCTCTTTATTTTTTCCAAAAATCATTTCTAGGTAAATAAGTATCTATTTAATCTGAAATACATGGTTTGATGGCGAGACATCGAGGTTTGGACGGTGGCCGAGGGCCCCAACTCTAGAGCGCGTAAGCTCGCATGCCCGTCGCGTGGTCACCGCGTGACCGTGGTGTTGCAATGTGTTCTGGGCGGCCTAGGCATGTCTAGTGGGTTGGGCACTCCCCATGTAGGTGGTAGGAAGAAAATCACAACAAAAGATTCTCACGAGGAAACCGATCGATGCTCAAACATGAATAAGCAGCCAAGTGTTTGATTTGCGGTACGGGAAATGCACATGGCTAATGGGCGTGAGTTTTGGCTGAGGATGATCAGTTACTAAGAAGACCGTCTTCACAAATTTTCACCTCAAAAGGAGGAGCCTAGGTGGTACTTGCTTTACAAAGTACCACACTGGACATAAATACGAATGTTGAAGCTGGGCTCAAAATAATGAATGGATTGAGCTGGCATTTGGTGGAGGATGGTTATTTGGGCATAGGAAAGCACTGTAGAAAATGGATACCATTTGGACATGCCAAAGTGGTACTTCCTTCACAAAGTGCTGCTTTGAACATAATAGGAAAATGATTTTTTTAGAATTATTTGTGAACTAGGCAAGGAATGTTTTTTACATATTTGATGAAGATATGATCCAAAACATTTATGAGAATTTTTTGGGAATTTTTGCAATAACAGAAATATAGGTTGCTTCACAACCTAGGGCAAAAACTGCCACATGGACATGACACATAGGCAAAACTGATGAGATGGTGCCTAGTCATCACAACCCACCACAATCTACAAGGCTATGACCATCTATATTGGTCATTAACAACTAGAAATAAGGCAGCGGACTAGCACTGTTTGCTTTGCGACCATTTCGTGTAAGGAAATTACGACCTTTTTGACCAAAATGGTCGCAATGGTTTAGGGTTTGGAGCCCCCTAAACAGCTATTGACCAATTGGAATGAAATGGTCATAGATCTATGACCAATTCTTCTAGGGTCACTGACAGAAGGTCACTAGTTGACATATTTCTTGTAGTGACTGACCTAACACAATCGGGTGGATAGGTCCACTGCTCAAAGCCCGTCCGTGCAAAGTCAAAGGGCTAGATCCCGTGGTCAAACACTACAGGGTTAGGCGGGGCGGGGGGCGTAGAAGGGGGGGTAGCAATGCCACTCGAGAGTCGCACCGGGCCCTCATACATGCGGGGTGGTGTGGTGGCATGTCCGAAGAGGCGGCACGCGTCTCCGGTGTGTGCCCCCCTCCCGGACTGCGCCGCCGCCAGCACCTGGAGGGGGAAACGGATGCGTCGGGTCTACACGGAGGGGATCTTGCCGTGGGTCTGGCCCGGATGTTGCTGCAAAGTGT
>NW_021271201.1:13577-14095 GCF_002162155.2 Triticum dicoccoides
ATGCGGGGTGGTGTGGTGGCATGTCCGAAGAGGCGACACGCGTCTTCGGGGTGTGCCTCCGATCACTGACGGCGCCGCCGCCAGCACCTGGAGGGGGGAAATAGTCGCGTAGGGTCTACATGGAGGGGATCTTGCCGTGGGTCTGGCCCGGATGTTTCTCCATAGTGTTCCTATGGACTGACCTAACACAACCGGGTGGATAGGTCCACTCCTCAAAGCCCGTCCGTGCAAAGTCAAAGGGCTAGATCCCGTGGTCAAACGCTGCGGGGTTAGGCGGGACAGGGGCCCTGGGGGTAGGGGGTAGCAATGCCACCCAAGCATCGCACCGGGCCCCCATACATGTGGGGTGGTGTGGTGGCATGTACAAAGAGGCGGCACGCGTCTCCGGGGTGGGCCTCCCCTCACGGACGGCGTCGCCGCCGACACCTGGTGGGGGAAACAGACGCGTCGGGTCTACACTGAGGGGATCTTGCCGTGGGTCTGGCCCGGATGTTGCTCCAAAGTGTTCCTATGGACTG
>NW_021271201.1:17579-25849 GCF_002162155.2 Triticum dicoccoides
GTGGTGGCATGTCCGAAGAGGCGGCACGCATCTCTGTGGTGTGCCCCCCCTCACGGATGGTGTCGCCGCCGGCACCCAGTTGGAAGCCAGGATGTTGCTCCAAAGTGTTCCTATGGACTGACCTAACACAACCGGGTGGATGGGTCCACTGCTCAAATCCCGTCCATGCAAAGTCAAAGGGCTAGATCCCGTGGTCAAACGCTACAGGATTAGGCAGAACAGGGGCCCGGGGGGTAGCAATGCCACCCGGGCGTCACACTGGGCCCTCTTACATGCGGGGTGGTGTGGTGGCATGTCCGATGAGGCGGCACGCGTCTCCGGGGTGTGCCCCCCCTCACGGACGCCGCCGCCACCCGCACCAGGAGGGGGGAAACGGACGCGTCGGGTCTACACGGAGGGGATCTTGCCGTGGGTCTGGCCCAAATGTCGCTTCAAAGTGTTACTATGGACTGACCTAACACAACCGAGTGGATAGGTCCACTGCTCAAAGCCTGTCCATGCAAAGTCAAAGGGCTAGATCCCGTGGTCAAACGCTACAGGGTTAGGCGGGACGGGGGCGTAGAAGGGGGGGTAGCAATGCCACCCGAGCGTCGCACCGGGCCCTCATACATGCGGGGTGGTGTGGTGGCAAGTCCAAAGAGGCACTACAAGAAATATGTCAACTTATGACCTTCTGTCAGTGACCCTGGAAGAATTGGTCATAGATTTATGACCATTTGAGACCAATTGGTCAAAAGCTGTTCGAGGGGCTCCAAACCCTAAACCATTGCGACCATTTTGGTCAGAAAGGTCATAATTTCCTTACATGAAATGGTCATAAAGCTAACAGTGCTAGTCCGCTGCCTTATTTCTAGTTGTTAACGACCAATATAGATGGTCATAGCCTTGTAAATTGTGGTGGGCTGCTATGACTAGGCGCCACCTCATCAGTTTTGCCTATGTGTCATGTCCATGTGGCAGTTTTTGCCCTAGGTTGTGAAGCAACCTATATTTCTATCATTCCCAAAATTCCCAAAAAAATCTCATAAATTCTTTGGGTCATATCTTCGTCAAATATGTAAAAACCTTCCTTGCCTAGTTCAAAAATAATTCAAAAATATTCATTTTCCTATTCTGTTCAGAGTGACAGTTTGTGAAGGAAGTACCACTTTGGCATGTCCAAATAGTATCCATTTTCTACAGTACTTTCCTATGCCCAAATAACCATCCTCCACCAAATGCCAGCTCGATCCATTCATTATTTTGAGCCGAGCTTCAACATTCGTATTTATGTCCAGTGTGGTGGTTTGCAAAGCAAGTACCACCTAGGGTCCTCCTTTTGAGCTGAAAATTTGTTAAGATGGTCTTCTTAGTAACTGATCATCCTCAGCCAAAACTCACGCCCATTAGCCATGTACATTTCCCGTACCTCTAATCAAACACTTGGCCGCTAATTCATGTTTGAGCATCAATCGGTCTCCTCGTGAAAATCTTATGTTGAAATTTTGTTCCTAGCACCTACCTGGGGAGTGCTCAACCCACTAGACATGCCTAGGCTGCCCAGAACACATGGCAACGCCACGGTCACGTGGTGACCACGCGACGGGCATGCGAGTTTACGCGCTCTAGAGTTGGGGCCCTCGGCCACCGCCCAAACCTCGACGTATCACCACCAAACAATGTATTTATGATTAAATAGGTACTTATGTAACTATAAATGATTTTTGGAAAAAATAAATAGCAAACTATGAGGCAGCTGCAGTTCAAATTTGACCCGCTTCCAACTGAATCGGCGGGAATTTGTCTTTTTCACCAGAGGTGGATCAAAACTTTTGACACCCAACCATTTTGTCAATTTTGCATTAAATATGTCCTAATATTTTATAAAAATGATTTGGTACAATTTGCAACAAATATATGGTAGGTCCTTCACAAAAAAACCTCATTTCGGGCACTCGAAAAATGGAAAATGAATTTTCCGTGCAAAGAAAATGAAACTACCTTTGGCAACACTGTTTGGAATTCCAAGATGCACCCTTGTGCACAATATGAGATCATTTGAACAAACTATGCCATGAATGTGACCATGAGATTGAGCGTTTGGGTTGAAATCCATGAATCTTCACACATGATAGCTCATTTATGAGAACACTTTTCTAAAATAATTTCTGTATTACAAGATTATTATTTTTCCTGGAAACTTGGTCACACATAATGACACAATGCGAAGGTTTTCCAATTTTTTGAATTTTTTTGAATTTTTTATGCCCATTTGAAAATGCGGTCAAAACGGCGGGCTTGACCGTTCCTAGCTAGTGGTTGAATCTTGGAAAACTTTTGATGTTTCTCTGATTAAATAGATACTTATGTACCTAGAAATGATATTTGGAAAAAATAAATAGCAAATTATGAGGCAGCTGCAGTTCAAATTTGACCCGCTTCCTGCTGAATCGGCGGGAATTTGTCTTTTTCACGAGAGGTGGATCAAAAAATTTTACACCCAACCATTTTGTCAATTGTGCATTAAATATGGACTAGTATTTTATAAAAATGATTTGGTCCAATTTTGCAACAATTATTTGGTAGTTCCTTCACAAAAAAACCTCCTTTCGGGCACTCGAAAAATGGAAAATGGTTTTTTCGTCCAACGAAAATGAAATCTTCCTTAGGCAACATTGTTTGCCATTCCAATATGCACCCTTGTGCACAATAAGAGATCATTTGAACAAACTATGCCATGAATGTGGCCATAAGATTGATCATTTGGCTTGAAAGCCATTGATCTCCACACATGATAGCTCGTTTCTGAGAACACTTTTTAAAAATAATTGCCGTATTACAAGTTTGTTATTTTTCCTAGGAACTTGGCCACATATGATGACACAATGCGAAGGTTTCCCAATTTTTTGATTTTTTTTGAATTTTTTATGCCCGTTCCAAAATGCGGTCAAAACGGCGGGAATGACCGTTCCTAGCTAGTGGTTGAATCTTGGAATTTTTTTTGTGTTTCTCTGATTAAATAGATACTTATGTACCTAGAAATGATTTTTGGAAAAAATAAATAGCAAACTATAATGCAGCTGCAGTTCAAATTTGACCCGCTTCCAGCTAAATCGGTGGAAATTTGTCTTTTTCACGAGAGGTGGATCAAAAAAGTTTACACCCAACCATTTGGTCAATTGTGCATTAAATATGGCCTAGTATTTTATAAAAATGATTTGGTCTAATTTTTCAACAATTATTTGGTAGTTCCTTCACAAAAAAACCTCCTTTCGGGCACTCGAAAAATGGAAAATGGTTTTTTCGTCCAACGAAAATGAAAACTTTCTTAGGCAACATTGTTTGCCATTCCAATATGCACCGTTGTGCACAATATGAGATCATTTGAACAAACTATGCCTTGAATGTGGCCATAAGATTGATCATTTGGCTTGAAAGCCATTGATCTCCACACATGATAGCTCGTTTCTGAGAACACTTTTTTAAAATAATTGCCGTATTACAAGTTTGTTATTTTTCCTAGAAACTTGGCCACATATGATGACACAATGCGAAGGTTTCCCAATTTTTTGTTTTTTTTTGAATTTTTTATGCCCGTTTTAAAATGGGGTCAAAATGGCGGGAATGACCGTTCCTAGCTAGTGGTCAATTATACATTTGACACCCAACCATTTGGTCAATTATGCATTAAATATGTCCTAGTATGTTAGAAAATTGATTTGGTCCAATTTTGCAACAAATATATGGCAGGTCCTTCACAAAAAAACTCTTTTGGGGCACTCCAAAAATGGAAAATTGATTTTTCGTTATTCAAGCAATAACACTACTAATTATTTGAAAACTTAACTAACATTGTCATAAAAAGAGAAGGAAACTTACCATCGGGCATCATGGTGCTGCGTTGGAGATCACGCTGCAATGGAGTTTCACCGGGCGCTGTGGTGCTGTGTTGGTAGCGCCTATTGTTAATCAACTACGTCAATTTTAGATGGTCATAAGCCCGCACTTCGTTCTGATTGGTCTATGGGCATGTCACGCGGATCAAGCATTACAGACCATCGGATACTGCTAGATCCAACGGCCCACACCCTCATCCTCTTGCGACCCACACCCACCCGAAAGCATCTCCCCTCACCTACACCACACGTCGTTGAGGACACTGACATGTGGGCCTAATTCCTCGCGGGCCGACCTATCAGTGGACGAATGCCACCACTCACCCACCGCACACCACTCACCCACTGCACACCACTCCCCCCTCTCCCCCGCACACCACTCCCCCCCCATGATCCGCAGCCCAAACCCTAACCCCTCTCCCCTCTCCCTCCATTGGACCGCCGCCGCCACCTACGGCGGCCGATCCCGCCGCGACCTCCCCTCCCACCTCAAGCCGCTCCTCCTCGCCTTCGTGGACGACCACCTGCTCCCGCCGTTCACGCCCGCGCTGCTCGTCATTGCCTCGCTCCTCGCTCGCGGATCGTAGAGCATCTCATGGCATCCCCGGCGCGGCCAGCCTCCGTCTCCGGCCCCTTCGGCTCCGCCGCCGACCTCGCCATCTTCTCCACTCTGACCACGACGCGGCGGGCGGATCCAGGCCGTGCGAGCGAGACGGCGGCCAGATCCTCGATGGCGAGAACACGCAGCGGTCCCGCCCGCCAAATCATGTCCGTCTCCTCCCGCACCTGAGTCGTTTTACTGGCGATTTGCCTCGCATGGCCACGACCTCTGACCCCTTCTCATTGATTTGCTCGGGCGGCCGCCTCTCCCACCATCGATGGTGCGTGCTCAACACAAAGATCCGTCGCGCCAAGGCCAAGATCCTCAAGGAGGATCCACCCAAGCTACACGCTAGCCACAGCCCCCCTCCCCATGCAGTAGCTGTCGCCGCCGTGTACCTCGACAGATCTGCCGCCCTCGACAGCGTCAGACGAAGGCGGGGCCTCCGCCGCTGCAGGCACAGTCGCCTCTGCCGCTGCGGTCCTCAACTGTAACGCCCTCGATGCGGCTATAGCTCCCACGTGTCGAGGCACGACTTAGAGGCATAACCGCATTGAAAGCAATGTCGCAAGTCAGGCAATCATTACAACATCCCATGTAATTTATAATAAAAGGGGAAGATAACATAGTTGGCTTACACTCGCCACGTCACATCAGAGTACATAAATAACATCCATCAAACAAATCACTCATGGCCCGGCTACGGTGCCAAAATAGAAAAGACCCCCAACATGCGACAAGGTCCTGAATCGATAACCCCAACTAGGCACCACTACTGATCATCTGGAAAGGACACGTAGTATCGCTGAGAGTCCTCGTCGAACTCCCACCTGAGCTCGTAATCGTCAACTGGAGCAGAATCACCTGGACCTGCATCTGGAGTTGTAGTATCTGTGAGTCACAGGGACTCAGCAATCTCACACCCACGCGATCAAGACTATTTAAGCTCATGGGTATGGATAAGGCAAATATATGTGGAGCTGCAGCAAGCGACTAGCATATCTGGTGGCTAACTTATACGCAAAAGAGAGCGAGAAGAGAAGGCGAAGCACGAGCGAGAAGCTAAAGGAACATCCTGCGCAAGCATAACTCCAACACCGTGTCCACTTCCCGGACTCCGCCGAGAAGGGGCCATCACGGTAACACACACGGTTGATCCATTTTAATTAAGTTTAGGTCAAGTGATCTACAACCGGTCATTAACAAATTCCCATCTGCCCAAAACCGCGGGCACGGCTTTCGAAAGATCAATCCCTGTAGGGGGGTCCCAACTTAGCCCATAACAAGCTCTCACGGTCAACGAAGGAATAGACCTCCACCCGAGACACACCGATCAGACTCGGCAACCCGGTACAACAAGACAATTCGACAGGTTAAAACAAGACCAGCAACACCGCCCGAATGTGCCGACAAATCCCGATAGGAGCTGCACATATCTCTTTCTCAGGGCACACTCAGATGAGCGCTCCATACAACTAAAACCAAACCTCGAGTTTCCCCGAGGGGGCGCTGCACAGGACTCTAGTTTGGACCAACGCTCAGAGGAGCACTGGCCCGGGGGGGTTAAAATAAGATGACCTTCGGGCTCCGGAAACCCAAGGGAAAAGAGGCTAGGTGGCAAATGGTAAAACCAATGTTGGGCATTGCTGGAAAAGCTTTAATCAAGGCGAACTATCAAGGGGTTCCCATTATAACCCAACCGCGTAAGGGACGCAACAATCCGGGAACATAACACCGATATGACGGAAACTAGGGCGGCACGAGTGGAACAAAACACTAGGCGAGAGGCCGAGCCTTCCACCCTTTACCAAGTATATAGATGCATTAAGATAACATAGCAATATAATGATATCCCAACAAGAAAGTAAATGTTCCAACAAGGAACGGCTCCAATCTTCACCTGCAACTAACAACGCTATAAGAAGGGCTGAGCAAAGCGGTAACATAGCCAATCAACGGTTTGCTAGGACAATGGTGGGTTAGAGGTTCAACATGGCAATTGGGAGGCTGACAAGCAAAAGGTAGGCATCGTAGCAGTGGCAAGCAAAAGAGCGAGCAAACTAGCATAGCAAAGATAGTACTGATTTCGAGGGTATGATCATCTTGCCTGCACAGTTGTCAGAGTTGACTGGATCCTCACAAGCAAACTCAACGGGCTCCTCGGTAGCGAACTCGTCTCCCAGCTCTACCCAACAAGACAAACAAGCAACAAGGATACAATCAACCACGGGCAAGACCAAGCAATATGATGAAATGACGATATGCTATGCGGGATGTGATGCGGGATGCAAAATGCAAGATATGACAGGAAATGCATGAACCTGGCATCAACTTGGAAAACCAAGTGTGCCACCGGATAGAGGGGATGAAATCGCTTGAAAACGATATAAAGATCATTGGAATCGGAGCTACGGTTTGGAAATGGCAAGCGTTTTAAGATATGACACCGGTATGCGATCTACAGCAAGTAGGCATCTAAATGCAACGAAATGAACATGCTACAGCCACCAAACATGAAAACATAATACATGGCAGAGAAGTACACAAGATGGTTGACAAAACACTAGCACTGAGCCATAGGCAAATCATCCATTAAGAGGTTCAAACAAGCATGACTAAAACGCAAATGCAAAACAGATTTCAGACTTAGTGAAATTAACACTAGTCTGAAATTTCAGATCACGATGCTCTCTTCGGAGCAGCAAAACAACATGATAGAAAACCTGAACATGACAAGTAAGAATATGGCATGGAGCTACTCAACAAGCTTAATAAAACACCCAAAGTGACCTGGGGCCAAAAGGGTTCGCAAAATACTCTACCGAGCTCACGAACATCGCTCGAACACAATCAGTTTTCAGACTTAGTGAAAACTGAGACATGCTGAAATATAACTCACGAAGGCATGTAAACGAGCTCGATGCACTCGCTACGGTACAAGTCATGGCAAGGAAAGCATATAACCAGCAAGAAGGCACAAAGTGCTAGCTACACATGGCAAGAACAAAGGCATAGCATGCATGGAACACTAACGGTAGCATCGGCAAAATCGCAAACAAGTTGACGATCTGCCCAGATTAACAACGAAGCGAAAGTTGAGCTCGATTGAGTCAACCTAGAGCACTCCACAAATGCCAACAAAGACATGGATGGATAGAGCATAACATAAGTTTCAAAACTCCCTTACTGATCATCCTCAAAAGAGGCACGGATCACTAGGAAACAAGCTGGACATATAGCATCATGAACTAAAATATCCCAGACTTAGTGAAAATCACTAAGTCCCTGAAATCTGCATTCTCAGGTACCTCTCTTCGCAAGCTTGCACAAGACAACACACACATCCTAAAAATGCATGGGTGGCACCTCTGGAAAGAAGACAAAATGCTTAACAATTCATCCCAAAGGGCACAGGCATATCATGCACGAATTAAACATAGCAAAAATGACAAAAGTGCATGATGAACTAACGGATCTGCAATCTAACTCACGAAGCCTCTTTCTAACAGCATTTTGGACATCAAGATGACCTCAAATGCAAATGATGCAATGGAATGAAATTATGTACATGTCGAGGCGAAGATTTTGATATATCATACGCCCAAAACGGGGCCACGGTTGCAAAGTTACGGGACCTCGAACAGAGCAACATGGAGTAAAAATTTAGGGACTTAGAAAAATCGGAGGGGGTTAGGGTTTACTGTTCACGCGACAGGATCCAGATCGGGATCGCGGCGCGGAAGCTGAGGCGGCGCCGGCGGCGGAGCTCGAGCTCGCCGGAGCGGCAGGGTGCG
>NW_021271201.1:27136-35633 GCF_002162155.2 Triticum dicoccoides
GAGAGATCTTCTTGGAGCTCAATGTCCTCGAAGTTGACGGTGCGGTCAGGAGTCTTGAAGCACTTTCGAAGCTGAGAGACGTGGAACACATCATGAACATTTGCAAAGTTTGAAGGAAGCTCGAGTTGATAGGCGAGGTCGCCTCTCTTGCTGACAATCTTGAAAGGTCCCACGTATCTAGGGGCAAGCTTCCCTTTGATACCGAAGCGACGAGTACCTTTCATGGGAGAGACGCGGAGGTAAACATGATCTCCGATCTCGAAAGCCAGATGACGGTGCTTACTATCATAGTAGCTCTTCTGGCGGGACTGGGCTGCTTTGAGGTTATCACGAATGACTTTGCACATATCTTCTGCTTCTGTGATTAGGTCATTACCCAGCAGCTGACGTTCACCGGTTTCAGACCAGTTGAGAGGGGTACGGCACTTCCTGCCATATAGAATTTCAAAGGGGACCTTGCCCGAACTTGCTTGAAAGCTGTTGTTGTATGAGAATTCAGCATAAGGAAGACAATCCTCCCACTTCATGCCGAAAGAAATCACACAAGCCCTGAGCATATCTTCAAGAATTTGGTTGACACGCTCGACTTGACCGCTTGTTTGAGGATGGAAAGCTGTGCTGAAGCGGATGTTGGTGCCCATGGCCTTCTGAAAAGAATCCCAAAACTTGGAGGTAAAGATGCTGCCACGGTCTGAAGATATCACTTGAGGAATACCGTGCAGAGAGACAATGCGAGAGGTATAGAGTTCCGCCAATTGAGCTGCAGTGATCGACTCTTTGATAGGCAGAAAATGAGCCACTTTGGTGAGCTTGTCGATGACAACAAATATAGCATCATTGCCACGCTTGGACTTTGGAAACCCAGTCACGAAGTCCATTTCAATGTGGTCAAACTTCCATTCTGGAATGGCAAGAGGTTGGAGGAGACCAGCTGGCCTTTGGTGTTCTGCCTTCACTCTTCTGCAGACATCACATTCATTCACGAATTGAGCGATCTCGCGCTTCATTCGAGTCCACCAATAAGCTTGCTTGAGGTCCTGATACATCTTCGTACTACCAGGGTGGATGGAGAGGAGAGAGTTGTGAGCCTCGTTCATGATCACCTTACGAAGTTCACCTTTGGGCACAACAATTCGATCCTCGAAGAAGAGAGTGTCCTTGTCATCAAGTCGGTAGCACTTGTACTTGGTCTGACTCTTTGCAATACCAATCTTCACCTTCTTCACCATAGCATCAAGAAGTTGGGCTTGGCGAATCTGGTCTTCTAGGGTAGGAGAGACTTGAAGGTTGGCAAGGAAACCTTGAGGAACAACTTGCAGATTAAGTTTGCGGAAAACTTCACAAAGCTCGGGTTGATAAGGCTTGAGAATCAGACTGTTGCAATATGCTTTTCTGCTCAAAGCGTCAGCAATCACATTAGCCTTGCCTGGAGTATACTCGATACTCGGATTGTACTCTTGAATCATCTCGACCCATCGAGTCTGCCTGAGGTTGAGATTAGGCTGAGTGAAGATGTACTTGAGACTCTTGTGATCAGTGAAAATATCCACTTTTCTTCCCAATAGAAGATGTCTCCAAGTCAACAACGCGTGCACAACTGCCGCCAACTCGAGATCATGAGTGGGGTAGTTCTTCTCATTAGGTTTCAACTGGCGAGAGGTATAAGCAACAACTTTCTTCTCTTGCATCAGTACAACACCGAGACCTTGGAGAGAGGCATCACAAAAGACCTCGTACGGCTTGGTTTCATCAGGCGGAGTCAGAACTGGAGCAGTGATCAATTTCTCTTTCAAAGAGTTGAAAGCAATATCACACTCCGGAGACCAAACGTACTTGACGTGCTTCTGAAGAAGATTTGAGAGAGGCTTGGCGATCTTAGAAAAGTTTTCAATGAATCTTCTGCAATAGCTTGCGAGACCGAGGAAACTGCGGAGTTGCTTCACGTTCTGAGGAGGTTCCCAATTCACAATTGCGGACACCTTCTCAGGATTCACGGAAATGCCCTTGGCAGAGATGATATGACCAAGATAAAGAACCTCATCGAGCCAAAATTCACACTTGGAGAACTTGGCGTAGAACTGATGTTCTCTGAGCTTGTCAAGAACCAAACGCAAGTGCTTGGCATGATCTTTCTTGTTCTTCGAGAAAACCAGAATGTCGTCAAGATAGACCAAAACGAATTCATTGGTGTAGGGGTTGAAGATGAAGTTCATCATGCGAGAGAACGTCGGAGGAGCGTTGGCGAGGCCAAAAGACATGACAGTGTATTCATATGAACCAAAGCTTGTCCTGAACGCCGTCTTGGGAATATCTTGCTCACGAATACGAATCTGATGATAACCCATACGGAGATCAAGCTTGGAGAATACTTGAGCACCCTTGAGTTGTTCGAACAGCTCATTGATGTTGGGAAGTGGGTATTTGTTCTTGATGGTCTTCTTGTTTACTGGACGGTAATCAACACAAAGTCGACTCGATCCATCCTTCTTCTTCACAAAAAGAACACCACAACCCCACGGAGAAGTACTAGGCCGGATGAGACCCAATATTTCTTGCTCATCGAGTTGTTTCTTCAACTCCTTCAACTCTTCGGGGCCGAGCTTGTAGGGACGTTTGCACACAGGTTCCGTACCAGGCTCAAGTTCAATAACAAATTCAACCGGCCGGTTTGGAGGCATCCCTGGAAGTTCTTCTGGAAAGACGTCTTGATATTCGCAAACGACAGGAATTTGCGAAATAGCATCCAATTCACCCTTCTCATTGAGAGAAAACAACCGGATGGAATTATCCCGAGCGGCAAAGACAATGACATCCTCAGACGAATGAATCAATTGAATCTGCCTGGCAGCACAGTCAAGATGTGCCTTGTGCTTAGAAAGCCAATCCATTCCGAGAATAAGATCAATATCCGAGTTACCGAGAACAATTGAGGAAGAAAGGAACTTGTAGTCACCCAATGTGATAGTAACCTCAGGGACGCGGGTGTTAGCTGTCATCTGCTTGCCTGGTGACACAATTTGCAAGGAACTTTGCAGATACTGATAATCACACTCATACTTTGATGCAAAAGGTTTGGAAATGAAGCAATGCGATGCACCTGTGTCAAAAAGAACTTTTGCAGGAACATCGTTAACAAGAAGGTTACCCATGATCACATCTGAAGAATCCTCTGCCTGAGCTGCATTCACCATATTGACCTTGGCGTGCTTGGGATTGTGCTTGACCACAGCTGTACTTGCCGACCTGACAGGAGGAGGAGGAGGAAGACGCCTCTGGTTGGTACACTTGTTGGCATAGTGACCCTTCTGTTGGCACTTGTTGCACGTGACCTCTGAAAGCGGACGGTGATACGGAGCACTCGATCTTGGAGCTTGAGATGAAGACTTGTTCTGAAAGCCTGGGTTGGGTGGGTGGGAGAAACCACTGCCACCTTTGCTCTTCTGCTGATACGGCTGACGAAACGGAGGAGGAGGAAGCCAGAACTTCTGCTGCTTGACCACTTGAGTAGAGGAAGACGGAGTAACATCTCTGGCACGCTTCCTGGAAGCATCACACCTCATCTGAGCAGCCTCTTGCTTCAGTGCCATGTTGTAGAACTCATCGTATCTCAACGGCTCAAAGAGAACAAGAGCGAGCTGAATTTCCTCACGAAGACCACCCCTGAACTGATAGATCATGCTCTTCTCATCAGGAACATCCTGCTTGGCAAAACGGGCGAGCTTCTGGAACAACTTGTTGTAGTCATAGACAGACAAAGAGCCTTGCTTCAGATTGCGGAATTCCTGACGCTTACTCTCAACCACACTTTGAGGGATGTGATGAGCGCGGAAATCTTGACGGAAATCGCCCCAAGTGATAACACGTCCACCTCTGGAATCCTTGTACTGCTGGAACCACTCTGCAGCCTGATCTTTGAGCTGGAAAGAAGCGAACTTGACGAAATCTTCAGGCCTGACGTTGCTGCATTCAAAATGCTTGCCCAGATCCACTAGCCAATCGTCAGCATCGGTAGCCTCAACACAACCGCTGAACGTCTTTGGGCCATTAGCAAGGAACTGGTTCAGAGTAGCAAAGTGGTGCTGATTATGGCCTTGATTCCCTTGACTGCCTTGATTGCACTCTTGGAGAATTTGCATGATCAACTATGTGTTTGCATTAGTAGCGGCCATCACAGCTTGCCATGCTTCCGGAGGAGGCGGAGGTGGAGGCGGATCAGGATTCGGAGTCGTGCGCGTTGGAGGAGCCATCCTGAAGAGGTTGACCACCATTAGCACATAGGTAGATAACAATATAGAAGCTGAATCCAACGGAATGAAAATTGCAACATATAGTCTTCACATTGGAACAAAATGAACGAATGCATTCCTCCTCAAATGGTCACATATCCATAAATTGAGAAGCCACGAAGAATTACAGTAGAGAAGTAAATCAACAAGGTACGGATCAAGAACGAATAATCGGTAAGAAATCCCAATCTCAAACCAATATCCGTGGAAGAAGAACTAGAGCTACTAGAATTCCCACCTATGAAACTCCCGAACCTTTCCGGTTATGCAATCAGGTGTTGGGGATACAGGGGAAGCACAATATCTCACCCAAACTAGCAAATCCTACATCCAGCTGTATCCATCCTTCAACACATAACCAAGAAAACTTCGGAAACTGTCTACCTCAACCTTCGAAAAGCATCCGTTATACAAGTTATGGCGATACTCCCGAACTCCCGCCCCAGTACTGGGTGGCGTCGAGGTTATCTCACCAACGAACTGTATAAAAGAGATTTCCGATGTCGCGCACATATCTCAAGTATACCAGAATTGCAACGATAAAATTGTGACGACAACACCTCGGAGCTCAACTCCCCGGGACACTGCCACAACCCCTAAAGACAGGAGGCACCAAGAACAATGTTCTCGTCACAAAACCATCGGAACAAAACCAAGATACTCGCGTGATCCTAATTTTTTTTTTTTGAAGTTTGAGAAGAGAAGAGTCAAAACTCCACGTCAGGATGCCTTACCAGAGCGATGAGGAGACTGGGAAGTAAAAGAATTCCTAAGCTCTCCGATATATAATTCCTAAGGACTCAAAACATTTTTCTAGACACAACTCGGCTGCTAAAAACGATCAAGCAATGGGGCTCCTAAGGTCGGGGAAGGCTCTGATACCAACTTGTAACGCCCTCGATGCGGCTATAGCTCCCACGTGTCGAGGCACGACTTAGAGGCATAACCGCATTGAAAGCAATGTCGCAAGTCAGGCAATCATTACAACATCCCATGTAATTTATAATAAAAGGGGAAGATAACATAGTTGGCTTACACTCGCCACGTCACATCAGAGTACATAAATAACATCCATCAAACAAATCACTCATGGCCCGGCTACGGTGCCAAAATAGAAAAGACCCCCAACATGCGACAAGGTCCTGAATCAATAACCCCAACTAGGCACCACTACTGATCATCTGGAAAGGACACGTAGTATCGCTGAGAGTCCTCGTCGAACTCCCACCTGAGCTCGTAATCGTCAACTGGAGCAGAATCACCTGGACCTGCATCTGGAGTTGTAGTATCTGTGAGTCACAGGGACTCAGCAATCTCACACCCACGCGATCAAGACTATTTAAGCTCATGGGTATGGATAAGGCAAATATATGTGGAGCTGCAACAAGCGACTAGCATATCTGGTGGCTAACTTATACGCAAAAGAGAGCGAGAAGAGAAGGCGAAGCACGAGCGAGAAGCTAAAGGAACATCCTGCGCAAGCATAACTCCAACACCGTGTCCACTTCCCGGACTCCGCCGAGAAGGGGCCATCACGGTAACACACACGGTTGATCCATTTTAATTAAGTTTAGGTCAAGTGATCTACAACCGGTCATTAACAAATTCCCATCTGCCCATAACCGCGGGCACGACTTTCGAAAGATCAATCCCTGCAGGGGGGTCCCAACTTAGCCCATAACAAGCTCTCACGGTCAACGAAGGAATAGACCTCCACCCGAGACACACCGATCAGACTCGGCAACCCGGTACAACAAGACAATTCGACAGGTTAAAACAAGACCAGCAACACCGCCCGAATGTGCCGACAAATCCCGATAGGAGCTGCACATATCTCTTTCTCAGGGCACACTCAGATGAGCGCTCCATACAACTAAAACCAAACCTCGAGTTTCCCCGAGGGGGCGCTGCACAGGACTCTAGTTTGGACCAACGCTCAGAGGAGCACTGGCCCGGGGGGGTTAAAATAAGATGACCTCCGGGCTCCGGAAACCCAAGGGAAAAGAGGCTAGGTGGCAAATGGTAAAACCAATGTTGGGCATTGCTGGAAAAGCTTTAATCAAGGCGAACTATCAAGGGGTTCCCATTATAACCCAACCGCGTAAGGGACGCAACAATCCGGGAACATAACACCGATATGACGGAAACTAGGGCGGCACGAGTGGAACAAAACACTAGGCGAGAGGCCGAGCCTTCCACCCTTTACCAAGTATATAGATGCATTAAGATAACATAGCAATATAATGATATCCCAACAAGAAAGTAAATGTTCCAACAAGGAACGGCTCCAATCTTCACCTGCAACTAACAACGCTATAAGAAGGGCTGAGCAAAGCGGTAACATAGCCAATCAACGGTTTGCTAGGACAATGGTGGGTTAGAGGTTCAACATGGCAATTGGGAGGCTGACAAGCAAAAGGTAGGCATCGTAGCAGTGGCAAGCAAAAGAGCGAGCAAACTAGCATAGCAAAGATAGTAGTGATTTCGAGGGTATGATCATCTTGCCTGCACAGTTGTCAGAGTTGACTGGATCCTCACAAGCAAACTCAACGGGCTCCTCGGTAGAGAACTCGTCTCCCGGCTCTACCCAACAAGACAAACAAGCAACAAGGATACAATCAACCACGGGCAAGACCAAGCAATATGATGAAATGACGATATGCTATGCGGGATGCGATGCGGGATGCAAAATGCAAGATATGACAGGAAATGCATGAACCTGGCATCAACTTGGAAAACCAAGTGTGCCACCGGATAGAGGGGATGAAATCGCTTGAAAACGATATAAAGATCATTGGAATCGGAGCTACGGTTTGGAAATGGCAAGCGTTTTAAGATATGACACCGGTATGCGATCTACAGCAAGTAGGCATCTAAATGCAACGAAATGAACATGCTACAGCCACCAAACATGAAAACATAATACATGGCAGAGAAGTACAGAAGATGGTTGACAAAACACTAGCACTGAGCCATAGGCAAATCATCCATTAAGAGGTTCAAACAAGCATGACTAAAACGCAAATGCAAAACAGATTTCAGACTTAGTGAAATTAACACTAGTCTGAAATTTCAGATCACGATGCTCTCTTCGGAGCAGCAAAACAACATGATAGAAAACCTGAACATGACAAGTAAGAATATGGCATGGAGCTACTCAACAAGCTTAATAAAACACCCAAAGTGACCTGGGGCCAAAAGGGTTCGCAAAATACTCTACCGAGCTCACGAACATCGCTCGAACACAATCAGTTTTCAGACTTAGTGAAAACTGAGACATGCTGAAATATAACTCACGAAGGCATGTAAACGAGCTCGATGCACTCGCTACGGTGCAATTCATGGAAAGGAAAGCATATAACCAGCAAGAAGGCACAAAGTGCTAGCTACACATGGCAAGAACAAAGGCATAGCATGCATGGAACACTAACGGTAGCATCGGCAAAATCGCAAACAAGTTGACGATCTGCCCAGATTAACAACGAAGCGAAAGTTGAGCTCGATTGAGTCAACCTAGAGCACTCCACAAATGCCAACAAAGACATGGATGGATAGAGCATAACATAAATTTCAAAACTCCCTTACTGATCATCCTCAAAAGAGGCACGGATCACTAGGAAACAAGCTGGACATATAGCATCATGAACTAAAATATCCCAGACTTAGTGAAAATCACTGTCCCTGAAATCTGCATTCTCAGGTACCTCTCTTCGCAAGCTTGCACAAGACAACACACACATCCTAAAAATGCATGGGTGGCACCTCTGGAAAGAAGACAAAATGCTTAATAATTCATCCCAAAGGGGCACAGGCATATCATGCACGAATTAAACATAACAAAAATGACAAAAGTGCATGATGAACTAACGGATCTGCAATCTAACTCACGAAGCCTCCTTCTAACAGCATTTTGGACATCAAGATGACCTCAAATGCAAATAATGCAATGGAACGAAATTATGTACATGTCGAGGCGAAGATTTTGATATATCATACGCCCAAAACGGAGCTACGGTTGCAAAGTTACGGGACCTCGAACAGAGCAACATGGAGTAAAAATTTAGGGACTTAGAAAAATCGGAGGGGGTTAGGGTTTACTGTTCACGCGACCGGATCCAGATCGAGATCGCGGCGCGGAAGCCGAGGCGGCGCCGGCGGCGGAGCTCGAGCTCGCCGGAGCGGCAGGGTGCGCCGGCGGTGGAGGAGGTCGC
>NW_021271201.1:35797-40225 GCF_002162155.2 Triticum dicoccoides
GGAGGCAGCGGAGGGGCGCGGAAGCCGAGGGCGGGGAGCGGCCGGGCGGCGGGCGGCGAGGTGCCCGCGGCGGCGGCGACCTCCGGCTGGGGCGGCGACGGCGCCCGCGGCGGCGGCCGGCCGGGGAGAAGACGGCGGCGGGGCGCGGGACAAGGCGCGGCGGCGGATCGGGCCGCGGGGGCCCCGCACGGGCCTCGCGGGCCCGCGGGCGGCGGCGAACTGGGGACCGGGCGGCGGCCACTAGGAGGCCGACACGTGGCGGCGGACGGGGAGGCCGGACATGTCCGTCGGCGGCGGTTGTGTCCGACGGCGGCGGGAGGAGTTGGATCTAGGGTTAGGGGGGAGAAGAACCGTGGATTTCGGAGGGGGGTGTATATATAGGCATAAGTGGAGCTAGAGAGTCCAAATGAGGTGCGGTTTTCTCCCACACGATCGTGATCGAACGACCTAGGACATGGAGCAGAGTTTGGTGGGTTTTGGGCCAAATTTGGGGGGTGTTGGGCTGCAACACACACGAGGCCTTTTCGGTCCCTCGGTTAACCGTTGGAGTATCGAACGAAGTCCAAATGATATGAAACTTGACAGGCGGTCTACCGGTAGTACACCAAGGCCACTTGGCAAGTCTCGGTCCAATCCGGAAATGTTTAAACCCCACACACGAAAGAAGACTAGAATTGGCCACCGGAGGAGAACGAAGTGCCGGAATGCAAAACGGACAACGGGGAAAATGCTCGAATGCATGAGATGACCATGTATGCAAATGCAATGCACGTGATGGCATGATAAGAGATGCACGAAAAAGAAAAAACAACACACGGAGACAAAGACCCGAACCCGAGAAATAAATATAACTTAGCGCCGGAGACGGCAAGAGTTGGATACAAATATGGAAAGTATATCTGGGGCGTTACATCAACCGACCCTGCCGCCCTCGTCCAAGGCATCCTCGTGTGCAACACTAGCTCGATTAGATGAGCTCGCATGGCCTTGTCCACTCAGTTTTCTACATGCACCTGATCCATGCAGGTCAGGGATTAGTGATTGAATTGTTTAGACACCTTTTTTGGATAAAACTTGTTTATCTGTGTCATCATTAAAGAAGGATGATGATTTGCACCTTTGCATTAGTGAATTATAAAGAGAAGTGAACATATAAATATAGGCCAATTTGCTAGCATTCTGGTGCTTATCAACACTCGGAATCCGCTTGTCTAGCTTCAACCTATCTTGCTTTGCTATGAATATTCCTTTGGGATAACTAAAACTGGAGCTATACTAGCCTATCTCTGCTATGTTCCATCCACTGTATCTGTTTAACCAACCTAATCCTCGAAACATAAAAGCTCAAGTGTGTACTGAATCATGTGTTATTTAGTTAGCTGAGCAGTATCTTTAGTTTTCTAATGATTGCTCAACTCTCAATTCTGAATAAATAAGTAGCTGACCCTATTGGTTCTTTCTTTCTTCAGGGCTATGAGTTGATGGCCACACTGCTGTTTTGCCCTACTTGATAATTCTTTTACTGTCCGGTCTGCTCTGCTCTGCATAGTTTCCAGTTGCTTATAAAATGATAAAACTGTGGTGATGTGAGGTCCGCCAATGGTTTGTAATTTTGGTTTCATCCCCAACCTCTCCAGCTAGCTTCTTCTTCACATCATATCATATTTGCACCTGCTGCTGCATCATGGATTGGATGGTCACCTACTAGCTAAGTAGATTAGCTTGTATTGCCATCGAATTAGTCAATATTGTTTCACTTGGCTTGTTTCTTGTACTAGGTCTGTCAATTACAGCACAAACAAACAAATTGCTTAGCTCTCAACTATGAATACATAGCTAGCTGAACCTGTTCTTTCTTTCTCTCTAAAGAGCTATGACTTACATGGGTCAAGCTGCTGTTTTTCTGTGCTCGATGATACTATTGCTGCCTGTATACTGATACATGTGGTGATATTTACCCGAACTGAAGTTGTGAATGTACCATTATTTTCCTGCTCACAAGCATTTGATCTCTACTGGAATATTAGTGTTTTTTATGGGAGGAATATCACAATAGTAGTGCATTTTCCTGCTGTTTTATGGGAAGCCTCCTCCCATTATCACAATATCACAATATTGTAGCCATTAAATCATGTTCATCCAGAAATTTTACATTACATACATTGTGCTATATATAGTGGCCGTTCAAACTTGTTAAACAACCTTCTGTTGTTGTTCCCGTAATCTCTGATTTGTAGCATTGTTGGTTTTGCTCTTTTTTTGTCTTAAAACTTGATGGGCCAAAGATCCTTTGTTTGTATGTTATCATCACTATGATCTTCAGTTTTCCATACACTGTGATCTTCAGTTTTTCATTGCTTGTTTTTTCTGCAGTTTGCTTGGTGTGTGGACAGGGCCAAAGGACAAGATGCTTCAATCCGGCGAGGACAGATCCAAATGACCAAAGTTTGTTCATCTGTTGCCAAGGTGACCCCTCTCCTCCTCCTCTCTATTTTTTATTCATTTTCTCGTATGATCTGATGCGTGCTCTCTTGCTTGGTGTGTGTGCAGTTTGGTACCATCCCGTGGGGAGGGCCAGGGACAAGCTGCTCCGATCCGGCGAGGATGCCCACCATCTATTGTTAAGGTGATCTCTCTCTCTCTCTACATATATATATACATATCCTGTTATGATGATTCTCAGCCCCGCCCCGCCTTTAAGCTATGCATTCAGAAGAAACATTCTATAGTAAAGTATGGGGTTGTTGATTAAACTGCTGCTGTGTTCACTTCAATGAGAAAAAGTGTAGTTAATTCAGGTTGTGAACATTTCTTAGGAGTTATATTAAGACACATACTGTATGAGAAAAACTGCTGCTGTTGTGTTCACTTCAATGAGAAAAACTGGTGCTGTGTTCACTTCAATGAGAAAAACTGCTGCTGTGTTCACTTCAATGAGAAAAACTGCTGCTGTGTTCACTTCAACTGAGTTACTCCTTTTTTGAATGGAATGTTCATAATATATTGTCTCCAGTTTTTCTAATTTTTATCAGCTGATTCATGTAACAGGGCGTCCGTGGAAGGCCCAGTCCTGACTCTCCAGTGAGTCGGCATTTGATCGCTATTGAAGGAGCTACATGTAGAAGAAGAAAATACTTGTAGAGCTTGTAACTGATTCCCATAGTTGTAGAGCTTGTATCAGCTAAGCTTGTATTACGTGTAACTTGTAGAACTTGTAAATGCTACAGCTTGTAGGACTTGTCATTTGTAGAGCTTGTAAATAAGCTTGTATATGCTACAGCTTGTAGGACGTGTCATTTGTAGAGCTTGTATTGAATCTGGCTATTGTTATTTGAAGTATCTTGTGTGTTTTTCCTTGCCAATTTAACTACTAGTTATTTTCTTATTGTCAAATTGAAATATGAAGAATCTGGGCCTAATAGCTAGGACCCACTTATCAGAACCTGACAAGTGGGATCTGTTTGACTAGTGGACCCATTTTATGAACAAAAACTAAAACTGTTGTACAAAAAGGCCATGACCCATAAAATAAAAAGGCCAAATTGTTGGGCTAGGCCCATGTAGCTAGAGAAAATTACTAGAGAAAATATACAGTAAAAAGGCCGAATTGTTGGGCTCGGCCCATGTAGAAAATCGAATTGGACCGGGCTGAATCTTGTGCCACATCAGCTTGCCACGCTGGATGCCTACGTGGCCTGGGGGACGTTGCTAGTGACCAAAACACCACAGTAGGAATATTTTGGTCGTAAACGTCTTTGACCATTACAGAAGAAAGGTCGCTATAGTCAGTTTATGACGACCAGCTTTTGACCTTCTGTTTTTGGTCACAAAAAGGTCGTAAATGGAAATTTGTGACCTTTCAGTGACCAATAGTGGTGGTCACAGGTTGACATATTTCTTGTAGTGAGGCGGCACGCGTCTCCAGGGATCTTGCTGTGGGTCTGGCCCGGATGTTGCTGCAAAGTGTTCCTATGTACTGACCTAACACAACCGGGTGGATAGGTCCACTGCTCTAAGCCTGTCCGTGCAAAGTCAAAGGGCTAGATCCCGTGCTCAAACCCTACAGGGTTAGGCGGAACGAGGGCCCTAGAGGTGTAGCAATGCTACCCAAGCATCGCACCGGGCCCTCATACATGCGGGGTGTTGTGGTGGCTTGTCCGAAGAGGCGGCACACGTCTCCGCGGTGTGCCCCCCCTCACGGACGGCACGATCGCCGGCACCTAGAGAGGGGAAACGGATGCGTCGGGTCTACACGAAGGGGATCTTGCCGTGGGTCTGGCCCAAATGTCGCTCCATAGTGTTCCTATGGACTGACCTAACACCACCGGGTGGATAGGTCCACTGCTCAAAGCCCGTCCGTGCAAATTCAAAGCGCTAGATCCCGTTGTCAAACGCTACAGGGTTAGGCTGGACGGGGGCCCTAGGGGG
>NW_021271201.1:40499-41201 GCF_002162155.2 Triticum dicoccoides
ACGGGGTGGTGTGGTGGCATGTCCGAAGAGGCGGCACACGTCTCCGGGGTGTGCCCCTCCTCACGGACGCCGCCGCTGCCCGCACTAGGAGGGGGGAAACCAACGCGTCGGGTCTACACGGAGGGGAACTTGCCGTGGGTCTAGCCCAAATGTCGCTCCATAGTGTTCCTATGGACTGACCTAGCACAACCGGGTGGATAGGTCCACTGCTCAAAGCCCATCCGTGCAAAGTCAAAGGGCTAGATCCCGTGGTCAAACCCTACAGGGTTAGGCAGGACAGGGGCCCTGGGGGAGGGGGGGTAGTAATGCCACCCGAGCGTCGCATCGGGCCCTCACACATGCGGCGTGGTGTGGTGGCATGTCCGAATGGTAGCAATGCCACCCGAGCGTCGCATCGGGCACTCACACATGCGAGGTGGTATGGTGGCATGTTCGAAGAGGCGGCACGCGTCTCCGGGGTGTGCCCCCCCTCACGGACGCCACCCCCTCCCGCACCAGGAGGGGGGAAACAGACGCGTCGGGTCTACACGGAGGGGATCTTGCCGTGGGTCTGGCCCAAATGTCGCTCCAAAGTGTTCCTATGGACTGACCTAACACAACCGGGTGGATAGGTCCACTGCTCAAAGCCCGTCCGTGCAAAGTCAAAGGGCTAGATCCCGTGGTCAAATGCTACAGGGTTAGGCAGGACGGGGGCCCTGGGGG
>NW_021271201.1:45346-46103 GCF_002162155.2 Triticum dicoccoides
GTCAAACGCTACAGGGTTAGGCTGGACGGGAGCCCTGGGGGGGTAGCAATTCCACCCGCGCATCGCATCAGGCCCTCATACATGCGGGGTGGTGTGGTGGCATGTCCGAATAGGCGGCACTCGTCTCCGGGGTGTGCCCCCCCTCACAGACGGCGCCCCCGCCGGCACCTGGAGGGGGGAAATGGACGCGTCGAGTATACACAGAGGGGATCTTGCCGTGGGTCTGTCCCGGATGTTTCTTCAAAGTGTTCCTATGGACTGACCTAACACAACCGGGTGGATAGGTCCACTGCTCAAAGCCCATCCGTGCAAAGTCAAAGGGCTAGATCCCGTGGTCAAATGCTACAGGGTTAGGCGGGATGGGGGCGGTGGGGGTGTAGCAATGCCACCCGAGCGTCGCACCGGGCCCTCATACATGCGGGGTGGTGTGGTGGCATGTCCGAAGAGGCGGCACGCGTCTTCGGGGTGTGCCTCCCTACACGGACGGCGCCGCCGGCAGCACCTGGAGGGGGGAAACATACGCGTCGGGTCTACACGGAGGGGATCTTGCCGTGGGTCTGCCCCCCTTCACGGACTACGCCGCCGCCGGCACCTGGAGGGGGGAAACGGACGCGTCGGGTCTACACGAAGGGGATCTTGCCGTGGGTCTGGCCCGGATGTTGCTCCAAAGTGTTCCTATGGACTGACCTAACACAACCGGGTGGATAGGTCCACTCCTCAAAGCCCGTCCGTGCAAAGTCAAAGCGCTAGATCCCAT
>NW_021271201.1:48027-53327 GCF_002162155.2 Triticum dicoccoides
TAGATCCCGTGGTCAAACGCTACATGGTCAGGTGGGACGGGGGCTGTGGGGGAGGGGGGGGGGTAGAAATGCCACCCGAGCGTCACACCACTACTAGGGAAAATGCTAGCAGCAGCGCGGGTTTTAGATGTATTAGTAGCGCGGGGATAGGCGCTACTAATAAGGCGCTACAGCTAACAGATAGCAGTAGCGCGTGCTCACCGGCGCTACTGATACACAAGTGTAGCAGCAGCGCTGTTAGCGGAAGCACGCTACTGCTAGTAGCTCTAGCGCGCTTTGCCTTGACGCGCTACTGCTATCGCGGTGCTGCTGCTAACTTTTATACACTCACTACTGCTAATTTAAGTAGGTTTTTTTGTTTTTTTGTCATATTTGTTTTGTATTTGAACAGGCTTTATAGAAGAATCTTTAGCACATAGAAATGTCATCATTATACACATACAAATGCCTGCGAGACCACAAATGTAATCATAGCATGTACATACAAATAGTCTCATCATAATCATCATCCAACACAAAGTGATATCTTGTCATCATCTCAAAAATAGCGATACGTGCAAGTCTCGAATACTTGCAACTACAACAATGTCATCCATCTAAACAAAGGTATATGCAAGAAGTGCTATCACTATGAGTGAGAGCGGAACTACGCAGTACATGAGGTGGCGGTTAAGAGTCCTCTCTCGCGCTAGCGTGAACCTCAAGTAACTAGCTTCTCCTTCTTGTCTGCTTTTGAAGCCTTTATGCCTGGCGCCTGTGAACCCATTCACTTGCGCCTGACACTCATGCCACTCGTTGTACACCCCCGGAACCTTCCTTTTGTACATGACATAGCAATTCCATCTCGCCATCAAGAAACTAGGTACCTGTTAGAGATGCATGTTCATGAAGAGGATGTACAATCATATATATGCAACAGAATGTACTAGAGCAACACCGAAAAAGAAAGGGTTAGCAACTAGATGCAACATATAGTACGCAAATTAATTAACTAGAGGTATGCAGGTCATCGTACGCAAACTAACAAAGTAGCGTTACGCAAGTTCGGCATGGACCATGGACATCGCAAAGTTTCATCGCTACAAAAAGTGTACAAGTTCAACTAACACATATCATCATCATCGGCATCATAAATCACTAGAAGTTCCATCCTTCCATATCATCAAGGAAGAACCCTAGCTTCTTGAATGGCATGAGGTCTAGACGTTGCATGCCTATGCGAGTTCGGACGTCAGCTCGCGATATAGGGCCGTGGTGGAACATCCCCTTCTCATCGACGACTTCTTTCATGATGATCGTCGCAATGTTGCTTTGGATGCGAAAGAAGTCATCTCTAAGTTTATAATCCACTTCTCCATGAGATTCTAGCCACTTGTGGATACGATCATCATTCTGCTGTTAATGCGAAGCTTTTGGTGATCCGTGTTGAACTGAATCATGAGATGAACGATGTAGAATCCATCCTTCTTGCTTGGTTTTGGGACATGGATGCAGGAGAAGTTAGTTTTATGCATGAAACCCATCTTCTTGTTCCTTTGTTTCTTGATCTTCACGTGGCCACCTCTGAAGCTGAAGCCTTGGAGAGCATCATCTAGAATATTCATTATGTGGGTGTAGTCTTTTTTCTCGTAGTCTCTGGAAGGGTCAAAATACACGGCATGGGAGACTTGTGGGTAAAGAACGATATGGACGGCGTGCCCGTTGCTGCGGGGAAAAGACACCTCAAATTATTCCCCATATGAGAGAGAAGGAATGATTGAAATGTACGAAAGGGTTGTCCGGAACTGACTTACTTTCGATGATAAGGAACGAGGACAATTTCCCGGTCCTTATTCTGTACCATGAAGTTTTGGAGGTACTCCCTAGCAGTTTCACGCTCAAAGTCGCCGAGACTCAAGAAAGACTCGTGCATGTAGTACGGATCCGCCACACAGATTTGCGAGACTTCTTCACTCTTCATGACGGAGCTCATATGTAGCGCAAAAAGGCGGACGATAGTAAAATCAAGCTGCCTTGTTAGAAACATCTCAAAGATATGGTCAAACCGCAGGAAGAACACCTCCGCGGGTTGTGTGTTGACGTAGCACTTCCCCTCAGGCACACGAGCCGCGTATGTCGGATATCCTGGATCCTTTGAGGCTAGTAGGCTTTTCTCAGTTGACAACACATGGTCGTGCAGTCTCCTGAGATCCCCTGATAGTGCCTCCAGCGGTTTCGGCGGTAGCATCGTCTCGCCCATGATATGGAACATGACCGCACTTTTCACGGGTACACGCTCTTCAGAATGCATCGTCTGGCTGTTATGTGCTCTGGCCTGTTTGGAGGCAGTTACCTTCCCCGATCTCTTCCTCTCCTTTTTCTTAGGCACACCTTCCAGACCCTTCCTTAACCCCTGCCCAAGTGTTCCCGGGCTAAGTACTGTACGACCCTCGCGCCCGGCTAGTTGAGCCTGTGTTGAGGCGGCATCTTCAGAAGTGTCCTATGAGGATTTCATGAAGAGAGACTTTTTGCAATCCATGGTACGACCCTGCCCGGGCATATCATCCATATCCTCATTAGCAAGCTGATAGCCCGATTCGTCATATGGTTGACTCATCATATCTATGTCACAGTCATACGCGTTTGTATTGAGGTAATCCATATGGTCGACCTCCGTCTCATCATCCATTCTCTGTTCTACAGGAGAAATTACATCAGCCATAACTATTGCACCCCCTTCATCATGTCGTCCGCCGCTCTCACTGGCACTACAGGAGCTGGTAATTGCATAGGCGGGGTGGTGGTCTTCGCACATGCTTGTTGATGTGTGGTAGTTATTGGTGTGCTCTCGGCTGGCTCCAGACGAATAAGATTCTTTGGCCATAGTAGCACCCAATTCTTGCAGCTTCCAATCCGCGGCGGGGTCTCGTCGTCCGCTCCCACATGCTGTACTGGAGGAGGCAAATCCTCGTGCCCCGATTTCACACTAGTCAAGCTAACCCTGAAGTGCCCAGCGGGGATCGGCTGGTTGTGGAACGTGCGTTGAGAGGGGTCCATTATCATCCCCTTTCCCACGTCCACCTTCTGGCCTTTGATCAAGTAGAGTATGGTGCACGGGGTTTCTTTCGCCTGCAACCACATATGTCTGTGGCGTAAAACAACCGAAAGGCAACAAAAATGGAATATTATATATATATATATATGTTGGTGCGACATGTAATTACCTTGACGGCGTCGAGCTCAGCCAAAGATGAAGGCCCACCTAGCGCGCCTGAGACTGAGGACGGGCTGCAATGAGCGGGAGCGGCTGCGAGTGGAGGCCCGATTGCGTGAGCAAGTGATGGTGTGATGGTGTTGTTGTTCATGGAGTTGCTCCCGACGAAACTGGGCATCGGGAAATCATGTACCGTCTTGTCTGGATTTTCCTTTGCCCAGTTGATGATAACAGGAACCAAGTTAGTAGTGAAATTATTTCTGCAGGCAGTTATAGCTGCATTGACTGCCTGCTGTAGCAACTCATATTTGTCCTCGGCTGCTTTTTTCGCTTCCTCAGCTGCTTTTTTCTCGACCGCAAGCTTCACCTTCGCGTCGATGTCCGCCTGACTAAACTTCTTTTTCAGCTTCTTGGCCTCCGGGCCCTCGTTGTAACCTTCCACGTGGCGCCGTCTCCAGCGCCGTGCACACGGCCCTATTGCGGCCGCTGATCCAAAGGGAGTCCCTTAAGTTCGTTCAAGGCCCGGTTGAAAGGGGTGTCCCACTTGGGCCTCATCGGAGAAAGAAGGGCTTTCGGCTGCAAGCTGGTGTTGCTTCTCCAGTAGTCTAATCAATTTCCTCGTGATCTTGTCTGTGTAAAAAAACCTTTTTCTCCTTGTCCCACTTGTAGCGGGCCTTGATGAAGTCATGCTCCAAGGGGTTGGTGAACTTCGCGAAGGGGTCTGGGAGACCCGCGGCTTCACGTTCCGCGTCCTCCTTATCCCATATGGGCCTTTTACCGAGGTAGGCACAGCTTCCGAGGCGATGCTTCCCCGTTTTCCTTTGCTGAAGGCTCTTGAATTTCGCAGCCTTAGCCTTGGCTTCTTCGTTAGCGCAAGTATCCTTGAACTTCTCGAACTCCTCTTCCGTAAGTGTCGAATTTTCCTCCAAAATATAGGACAGGGGTTCATCAGCCTCAATAGCTCATTTCACCCTCGTTTTCCAGGAGGCCAAATCATTGCTGAACATGCCCATGGTGTGATTGTTAATCTTTTTCATCTTCGGATCATCCCACGGTTGTTCTATGTTATCATCCCGGTTGGGGAACTTGAATCTCTTGTGCAACTTTGTTAGGTGCAACTGCGTCAAATGTTCTTTACTCCTTAAGTCATCGTCGTTGATGCTCGCGCATTCCCGTAGGATGCATCCTACTTGGTTCCCATAGCACTTGCGAGGTTCTTCCGGCTGTAACAGCTCAAACTTGCCAGGTGCCATCTTTGTGATCACAAGTCGTCCAATCCCTAGTTTGTTAGGTTTTCATATCCTCTGCTTCTTATACTTCCTCTTTTCAATAGCGGCATCGGGGCCGGTACCTTCCGTGCTGGTACCTTCCCCGCCGATACCTTCCCCACCGGTCTCGGTGCCGCCATCGGTGCCGGCGCTGCCGGTGTTGATGTCGGCGTCAGTACCATCATCGAGGCCGACCTGCAAAGCTTGCTTAGCAGTCAAATAGTCGAGGTACTCTTGTTCACCCTCATAATCCATCTCGTCTACATCTTGGTCAGAAGGCCCAGTTTCTTCGTTGTTCGACATGTTTCCTATGATTAAGTGTCCTCATTTATTTCTAAAAGTATGAATAAATGAGAAATGACATGAAAAGAAATCTATGTGCCAGCACTCGATATGCCAACTATGTAGCACAAAATCATGCCTTTATTCACGGGAAATTTCGGCATGACCTTTGCTAAAAAATGGACATATCGAGCGCCTGAAATTCACCGAAACGGAAATGAATCAACATTCCGGCGTAACATAGGCCACTCAGATCAGTTTCCAAACATGACATGTCCAAAACATGACATATGCACATATCACATGTCCAGTTCAAATTTGCACATATCACATGTCCAGTTCAAATTTTGAAACCTAGCTAAATTCATAACTAAATAGATAACCTAGTTAACATACTGCCCTATCTAAAACCTAAGTAAATTAACTGAAGAACCCTAGCTGAGAGAGAGGGGGGGTTTACAGAGGGTGCAGGGCGAGGAGGCAGGCCAGATGACGGCCGGGAGTGGAGAGGAGGGAGGCGAGGGCCGACGGGTCGGGGGCGAGCGCGCCGGGGTCGG
>NW_021271201.1:53833-59419 GCF_002162155.2 Triticum dicoccoides
GGGGCGAGCGCCGGGGTCGGGGGCTAGCGCCGGTGCCGGAGTCGGGGGCGAGCGCCGGGGCCGGGTCGGGCGCGGAGGTGCGACGAGGGAGAGTGGGGATTTGGGGGGGGGGTGGGGAAGGCGGGATGAAGCAGGGCGGGTGAGAATTTTGGGTTAAGTGGACGTAGCAGTAGCGCATTTGGACAAAACGCGCTGCTACTACCTTCAGTAGCCGTAGCGCTTTATACGAAATTCGCTTCTACTAACTTCAGTATTTGTAGCGGTTTAGGCAAAACGTGCTGCTACTACCTTCGCTACTGCCAGTTTTCCTTTTTCTTTTCCTTTATTTTATCCCACTTTTATTTCCCGAGGGAAGTGAACATAGGGAGGGCGATATATATTGCATCATTTGACGGTTAAATATGTATGGAAATTAGGAACATATATATTACACATCATTGGACCCATGCATAATAATGGCTAAGTGTGTATACAAAATAGGAACATATATATATATTACATCATTTGACCGATAACATAAGTTTCCTCAGTGCTGACGTTTTTGTTTTTGAGTCAGCTTCTTTCCCTTCTTTTTCGTCGAATTATAATTGAGCCCCTCATTGTGACTTTGCCTTTTCCATGGAGTATGATTTTTCTTAGGGAATGTAGTATTGATTCTTCATTTGACGTATACTTCATCATCATCATCATCTTCCCTCATTGGGTTGCTGTACTGATCATAGTCTTCCTCGTTGGTGACTCCATCCATTCCAATGATGTTCCTTTTGCCTCTCCTCAGGACAACACGGCTGGGATTGCGCGGGTCAGTTATGAAGAAGCATTGTGTCACGTGCTTAGCTTGTATCCATGGCTCGTTTTTTGCGATAGCGTTAACGGTAGCGCTCTTGGCGTCGGGCATAGTCATGGTAGTGAAAATCCGGCTTTCTCTTTCGACATTCTTAGCCCATCTAACACGGAACATCATCGTATTGTGCAGTCCAGAGTAGTCAAGCTCCTAGATCTCCTCGACCCTTCCATAAAATCATTCAGTTGCGTCGTTGTCGCTGCCGGTCATGCATTCCATCGTCACCCCTGAGTTCTGATCATCAATGTCCATATCTTTGGCCTCCGTGTAGAACGTGTATCCGTTGATATCATATGCCTGATAGGATACGAGGTTAGGCGAGGGGCCATGTGCTAAGGCGTATATGAGCAATCCGTCCTTAGAGCCCTCCTCCGGAGGATTAGCAATAATATGATCTTTGAACCAATGCAGGAAAGTGGAGTTGTGCTCTCTAGTAACTTCGGCGTCCGTCCTGCATACCCCCCGGTCACGATACTTCTTTGCGATAATTTCTTTGTGTAGTGCCACGAAAGGATCTACCTCGTCTAGGTGTTGTAGCACTACCAAGTTTGCTCTGTCAAAGTCGCTGCCTCGATCTGAGTATGCCACGTGCAGTTCCCTGCGACCGTTGCAGTGATCATCTCCTTCGAGCCTCCCATCGTGCTTGTTAATGGGCAAACCAACACTAACACCAGGCGGCTGGTCTGCGCCATATAGAAAATTCTCACAGAAAGAGATGCACTCTTGTGCCAAATAGCCCTAGACGATGCTTCCATCCGGACGGGACATGTTATGAACGAATCCTTTGATGATCCCATTCATCCTCTCAAATGGCATCATGTTGTGCAGGAATGATGGCCCCAGGTCTATTATGTCATCCACAATATGGACACACAGATGCACTATCACGTCAAAGATCACGGGCGGGAAGTACATCTCAAGGTCATTCAGTATCACAACGATCTCTTCCTGTAGCCTTTGGAGCTGATTCACACTGATCGACTTTCGAGAGATGACGTCGAAAAAGTTGCAGAGACAGTTGAGCATGTCACGGACGTGCTTGTCCATTATCCCTCTAAGGGCAACAGGTAGTATCTGCATCATCATCATCACATGACAGTCATGCGACTTCATGCCGCTGAACCTTTTCTTGTCCGTGTCTAGATATCTGCTTATCTTGCATAGTAACTGGAACTAACTTTGACTCCGGTAAGGCACTTAAAGAAGGCATTGATCTCAGCCTGACTTAAGGTGAAGCAAGAAGGGGGCAATAATCCTCTTTCTTTATTTTCTTGCCCTTCTTCTCCCATGCCTCTGTCTCCGTCTCTGTCTTGTCTGACATTTTACGGGGCAGCATGTGCAGATCTTCCCTAATTTTCAAATCTTGCAAGTCTTTTCTTGCCTTCAGCCCATCATTGGTCTTATCCGGCATGTTCATCAGTGTTGCGAGCAAGCTCTCAAGGACATTCTTACAGATATGCATTTGATCAAGGAAATGAGGTGTATCGAGTTTGTGCCAGTACTCCAAGTCCCAGAACACAGACCTCGTCTTCCATACCTTCAGCAGCGGCTCCGGTGCCTTTCTCATCGTCTTTCCCAGCGCGGGGCACTCCTTCCAGTTTTTCAACAGCTCATCAATTTTGGCACCGCTTCTCTTACGTGGAGGTCCTCGATGCTCAGCGTGACCATTGAATAGATCTCCACGGTTTCTCCATGGGTCGTCCTGTTCAAGCCATCTTCGATGCCCCATGTACACGATTTTCCCAGACCCGCCATCTTTCCTTGCCGTTAGCTACTAAGACGTCGTATCATCCATGCACCGCGTGCATCCGCAATATCCATGGCACACCTAGCCTGCCACATATCCGTAACCGAGATAGTCCTACACTGTCGTGATTAGCGCGACTCTCATGTTGAAATACTCACCTTTGCTGGCGTCCCATGTCTTGGCCGGTGTTTTCCATAACGTGTCTAACTCCTCTTGATGTAGCCCCAGATAGAAATTAATATTATTTCCTGGTTGTTTCGGCCCTTGAATAAGCATGCTCATGTGAATGTACTTTGATTTCATGCACAACCAGGGGGGAGGTTGTACATCCATACAAACACGGGCCATGTGCTATGGTTGGTGTTCTGGTTCCCAAACGGATTCATGCCATCGGTACACGCGCCGAGCACGATGTTCCTTGCATCACATTCAAAATACCGATAGAAGTTGTTCAACGCTCTCCACTGGCTTCCATCCTTCACGTGTCTCAGCTTCGGATCATCTCCATCGTCGGGCTTCTTCCTCTCCGCGTGCTAGCGCATTAGCTTTGCTTCCTTGGGATCTCCAAAATACCTTTGGAGACGGGGAGTGATCGGTAAGTACCATACAACTTTCTAGGGACATTTCTTCCCGGCCTTCTTGTATCGAGAAGCCTTGCACACCGGACAGCTTGTTTTTTCCGCGTGCTCCTTCCGATAAATTATGTAATCGTTGATGCATGCATGGTCTCTAACGTGTGGCAGATCAAGAGGGAAGACGATCTTCTTGGCCTCATCAACACTAGTAGGACATAGATTACCCGCGGGAAGAACATCCTTTAGGTACTTGAGATGCTCATCGAGGCTAGTGTCGGTCCATTTATTTTTAGCCTTCGTCTTCAGGAGTTGGAGCGTGAAACTCAAGCGGGTCACCTCAGGATTGCAACCATCATACAATGGAGTGTTCGAGTCTACCACCAGTTGCTCCAGCTTAGCCTCCTCTCTAGAAGCAGCTCTCTCAGTACTCATCTCCTTGCGAAGCAATGCTTGAACATGAGAGTCCCGCACGATTGAACTTAGTACCGACGAACTCTGCTGTGTGGATTCCATGTCGTTCTCTCTACTGCCATGTCCAGCCCCATCTCCTCCGCCATGTCCGGCCCCTTCTCCGCCGCCATGTCCGGCCTCTTCCCCGCCGCCATTATCGATCATCTCTTCGTCTTGCCCTGTGTCATCATTGCCTGCCCCGTCGGCATCCTCAACATCGTCATCCTCATCTTGAATTATCCACCGAGTAAAGCCATCCATGAAACCAGTCATGAGCAGGTGCACTTCGACACGACCATCGTCATGGGGGTCGAGCCAAACTATTCCTTTGCATTTTCGACACCGACATAAAACCTCTGTCCGGTTATTTTCTTTCATGTCCTGCACCGCCGACCGCAACCACCTGTCCACCATCGTTCCACTCACCATCGTCAACTCTGCACGGTAATAATAAACAAATTGATTATAAAAATGCATGCATGCATCAAAGTCATACAAAAATTTGGCATGACCTTCCCTAAAAATAGGACATATATGGATCTAGAGTTTGCCCGGAATTCGCCGAAACGGAAATAAATCGACATTTCGGCAAAACATAGGCAACTCAAAAGCACAATTTGGCATGCCACACACACAATTTCCACAAACATATCACACACAAATAAACATATTTCCATTTTGCAAAAGCATGAAATTTTCATCACCTCTATCTCGATCGAGATCGAGCACACGGTGGAGATGATGTTGTAGGGAGATCAAAAGTGCACAAAGCTCTTCTTGACAAAGATAGATCTAGTTAGGGGGCAAATAGGTCACTTAACTAAATCCTACATCTACCTAGCTACCTACTTTGGGAGGAGACAACTTCAACTAGTGGAGGGGAAAGGAAAAAGAGAAAGGAGATGCATTAATGGAGGTGGTGTAGTTAGGTAGGAGTAATGAAGAGAGAGAAAGGTGGCTAGAAGTGAAAGAGTAATGGGGGATAAGTATTGAGGAAGAAGAAGAGTGAGAGTGGGAGCATGTGGGGGGAGGTAGGGGGAAGGGAAGAGAGGAGGGGGAGGGGAGGCACGGGTGGGGAAAGGTGGTGGGTTGGTGCGGGTTAGCAGTAGCGTGGGAGCAGAAAAGCGTTGCTGATAAAGAATTAGCAGCAGCGTGCTTTGGGCCACGGCGCTACTGCTAACAGTGACAAAAAAGTGTGCCAATTTGAAATGTAGCAGCAACGATCTCACTAAAAGCGCGCTACTACTACATCCATAGCAGTAGCGCGGTTCGGTCCACGGCGCTACTGCTAAATGGAGCTAGGCGAACACCGCCGGTCGATATTTCTAGCAGCGCGGTTTACACAAAGCGCGCTACTACTAAAAACCTATCAGCATCGAGTTTCCCGCACACGCGCTACTACTAATTAGCAGCAGCGCTCCTTTCTGAGCCGCGCTGCTGCTAAGATTCTGTGTATAGGCTTTTCCCTAGTAGTGCACCGGGCCCTCATACATGCGGGGTGGTGTGGTGGCATGTCCGAAGAGGCGGCATGCGTCTCCGGTGTGTGCTCCCCCTCACGGACTGCGCCGCCGCCGGCACTTGGAGGGGGGAAACGGACGTGTCGGGTCTACACGGAGGGGATCTTGCTATGGGTCTGGCCCGGATGTTGCTCCAAAGTGTTCCTATGGACTGACCAAACACAACCGGCTGGATAGGTCCACTACTCGAAGCCCGTCCATGCAAAGTCAAAGTGCTAGATCCCGTGGTCAAACGCTACAGGGTTATGCTGGACGGGGGCCCTGGGGGTAGCAATGCCAACCGAGCGTCGCACCGAGCCCTCATACATGCGAGGTGGTGTGGTGGCATGTCTGAAGAGGTGGCACGCGTCTCCGGGGTGTGCCCCCCCTCACGGACGGCGCCGCCGCCGGCACCTGGAGGGGGAAACGGACGCGTCGGCTCTACACGGAGGGGATCTTGCCGTGGGTCTATCC
>NW_021271201.1:60385-66225 GCF_002162155.2 Triticum dicoccoides
GGGGGTAGCAATGCCACCCAAGCGTCGCACCGGGCCCTCATACATGCGGGGTGGTGTGGTGGCTTGTACGAAGAGGTGGCACGCGTCTCCGGGGTGTGCCTCCCCTCACGGATGGCGCCACTGCCAACACCTGGAGGGGGGAAACAGACGCGTCTGGTCTACACTGAGGGGATCTTGCCGTGGGTCTGGCCCGGATACTGCTCCAAAGTGTTCCTATGGACTGACCTAACACAACCGGGTGGATAGGTCCACTGCTCAAAGCCTGTCCGTGCAAAGTCAAAGGGCTAGATCCCGTGGTCAAACGCTATAGGGTCAGGCGGGACGGGGGCCCTGGGGGGTGAAGGAAATATGCCCTAGAGGCAGTAATAAAGTTATTATTTATTTCCTCATATCATGATAAATGTTTATTATTCATGCTAGAACTGTATTAACCGGAAACATGATACATGTGTGAATACATAGACAAACATATAGTCACTAGTATGCCTCTACTTGACTAGCTCATTAATCAAAGATGGTTATGTTTCCTAACCATAGACATGTGTTGTCATTTGATTAATGGGATCACATCATTAGGAGAATGATGTGATTGACATGACCCATTCCGTTAGCCTAGCACTTGATCGTTTAGTATATTGCTATTGCTTTCTTCATGACTTATACATGTTCCTGTAACTATGAGATTATGCAACTCCCATTTACCGGAGGAACACTTTGGGTGCTACCAAACATCACAACGTAACTGGGTGATTATAAAGGAGTACTACAGGTGTCTCCAAAGGTACATGTTGGTTTGGCGTATTTCGAGATTAGGTTTTGTCACTCCGATTGTCGAAGAGGTATCTCTGGGCCCTCTCGATAATGCACATCACTATAAGCCTTGCAAGCAATGTAGCTAATGAGTTAGTTACGGAATGATGCATTACGTAACGAGTAAAGAGACTTGCCAGTAACAAGATTGAACTAGGTATTGGATACCGACGATCGAATCTTGGGCAAGTAACATACCGATGACAAAGGGAACAACGTATGTTGTTATGCGGTTTGACCGATAAAGATCTTCGTAGAATATGTAGGACCCAATATGAGCATCCAGGTTCCGCTATTGGTTATTGACCGAGAATAGTTCTAGGTCATGTCTACATAGTTCTCGAACCCGTAGGGTCCGCACGCTTAACGTTACGATGACAGTTTTATTATGAGTTTATAAGTTTTGATGTACCGAAGGTTGTTCGGAGTCCCGGATGTGATCACGGACATGACGAGGAGTCTCGAAATGGTCGAGACTGTCACATCCCTAGCCTTGCTATGCACTAGGACTAGCTTGGTTGTTGCATCATGTCTAATTTATTTGAAAGTTGAAATGGGGATTGCTCAAACCCTAGCACCAGATCAAATCAACTAGGTTCAAATAAAAATATTCTCAATGAACCCAAAATGCCCTTCAGAAAAGTTCATCATTTTTGGATTAGTCTAGAACCTCTCCCAAAAATGGTGCACATTTTTCTAGGCCATTCTGGATTTTTGAATTAAATCATATGTTATTTGCATTTGGGCATTTAATTGCTAAATAATATTTTAAATGCTCAAATAATCCCAAACTGAAATGTTTACTGTAGGATATATTTCCAACAGTGGTCATGAGAAGTTGCATGATTTTTGGGATTGATTTAGTATTTTTAATAAAGCCACAAAGCTGCAGAAAAATAGAAAACAAACAGAATTAGAAAGAGAGAGAGAGAAGGACTCACCTGGGCCACTTAGCTGGCAGCCAACCTGTGCGGCCCAGCCCACCTGGCCCCTCCCCTGTCGTCTTCCTCCCTGCCAGGAGGACGGGCACCCGCTCGGCACGCGCGGCCACGCGCCCCGGCCACCTCCTCCCTCCCTGCCTGCCTGGCTCCTCCCCGGTGCTCCTAGACGACGCCACGCACCCCCTGGAACCCCCTCATTCACTCTCTCGTCCCCATCCCCTCCTCTGGCTCCCTCTCTCTCCTACCGAGCGGAGCTCGTCGCCGCCGCTTGCTACTGCCGCTGCCGCCTTCCCCTCTCTTCTCCGACGTGCCCAAAAGCTTCACCTCGACCCCCTCTTCCTCCTCACCGCGCCAAGCGACGCCGGGAGCCCTACAGTGACGCCGACGCCGTCGAACCTTCGGCTCCGAGATCGCCGAAGATGCTCTGACGCCGTCCGAGCTTCCCCAAGCACGCCGAGGCCACCACTGCACTCCACGTGAGCTCCTGATCATCCTCCCCCTCTCCGTTTTCTCTCTAGCATGCCATAGCCGCCGCGCCTCTCTCACCCGACAGCACACCGCCGCATGAGCTCGTCGCCGACGAGGCTCCGGTGGCCATTTGGTCCCGTGCGCGCCTCCGTTGGGTTCTTGAGCTCTCATAGAATGCGTAGGTGCTAACCGTATATCCTCTTTGCACAGCGTCGTCGTTTTCATCGGTGCCCGAACTCCGGCCGCCGCCTTGGAGCTCGCCGCCGTCGGCTCAGGCCACCCCAGCTCCTCCCGTTCGCTCCATTAGATGCTTCGCATTGCCAGCTAGCCGTAGCCGCAAACCACGAGTAAAAGGTGCCCTGTAGAGCATTCCCGAGCCGGCCCGTCGTCCCTCTCGTCGCTGGCGACGCGCCGTGGACCAGGTCCGGTGGGTTTGACCCCGTTTGACCGGGGTTTGACTTTCCCCTGACCCACTGACGTGTGGGCCAGGCCTCTGCTTAATTAAGCGATAGATTAATTTGCGTTAATTAACTTAGTTAGTTAGGTTAGCCACTGACATGCGGGCCCAGGCCTTAACTAAACTAAATTAGGTTCAATTTAATTTTAATTAACCCTGTTGGTTAACTGTGTCACTGACGTGTGGACCCCACATGTCAGGTTTGACCTGGACCGGCCTGTTGACCCTGCTGCCGTCACCCAGACGCGATGTTGATGCAGTAATTGATTTTGTGCATTTAAAATAATCCAGGAAATTCCAGAAATGTCCTAAACTTCTAAAAATCATATAAAATCAATCGTAACTCCAAATGAGATAAATTATATATGAAAAATGATCAGAAAAATCCAATCTATCCATCTGTACTAGTTTCATGCATGTTAGAACAACTTATGAGTACTGTTTAGGACAAATCATATAAAGGGCATTTAAACCTTCACATATGGAGTTTGAATTTGAATCTTGGATTCAAACCAACTTCATTTAACTTGTTGCTAGTTGCATTAGCTCAAGCCACAACATATTGCCATGTCATGATCATGCATCATATTGTGCATTGCATTGATTGTGTTCTTTCTTGTTTGCCGGTATTTGTCCCCTCTCGGTAGACGATGTTCCGACGTTGTGATCATTGACACTGATGAAGACTCAATGCTATCTTCAGAAGTGCCAGGCAAGCAAAACCCCCTTGTTCATTCCGATACAATCCCACTCTCTCGCTCCTGCTCTATTTTACTGCATTAGGACAACAACAATACAACTGTTATTTGCTGCGGTAGCTGAACCCCTTTATCCTTTGCATGACCTGTCATTGCCACAGTAAATAGATGAAACCCACTAGCATGAGTAGGAGTTGTTTGAGCCCTGATGTGCCTACTCATTCATGCTTGTTGTCATGCCTGCTATTGCTTAGAGTTGTGTCGGGTCTGATTCATCGGGGATGAAACAGAGGTGTGTGAACATGTCCTACTGTGTGTGATGCTAAGTGTGTGAACACAATTTGGTAAAGGTAGCGGTGAGAGGCCATGTAGGAGTATATGGTGGGTTGTCTCATTGCAGCCGTCCTCAGGAACTGAGTTCTGTGTTTGTGATCCATGACCAGTTACTACCACACATTGGGTTCCGGTAACTCGACCCCTCTCGGCTTATTAATCAACATGATCTCTGTCTAGGAGTTGCAACTAGTTTCTGGTGTTTGTAGGTAGTGTTAGTAGTCTACCAAGTGGCACCCGGTACAGGTGGGCTTGGGACAGACTAGGCACAGTGGCACGGTGTACCAAGCGTAGATCCACCCGTCGAGGTGGGCTTGGGAACCCTGCACACATCGTTTGGGGCCGTGAGTGACACCCCGGCCGGATCTCCTTGCGGATGGAACCCGAATAGGTGATAAACCTGGACGAGAGACTTGTGTGGTTAGTCAGGCCGTGGCCGACACCCTCGCTCGGCTTCCGCTTGAAGGTTGCCGAGTACATGTCGTGTAAACGGCGGTAAGTGGTGAGAGCAAGTGTGAAGAAGTACACCCCTGCAGGGTTAATATGATCTATTCGAATAGCCGTGTCCGCGGTAAAGGACTTCTGGGTTGCCTGTATAGTTCATAGACAAGTGAAAGTGGATACTCTAAAATACGCAAGATAAGCGTGAGTGCTATGGATGGCGTTCTCGTAGGGAGACGGGAGCGGATCCATAGTGGTGTATTGATATGGTGAATATGTGGACTCGTGTGCGCCACCTCAAAAGAGTTACTTGTAGTCGTAGTTCAGGTTAGCCACCGAGTCAAAGCTGGCTTGCTGCAGTCAAACTCCACCACCCCTTTATTGATAGTGATGCATATGTAGTTAGATCTGATGTAAGCCTTGCTGGGTACATTTGTACTCACGTTGCTTAATTTATGTTTTTGCAGAGAGACTTCAGTCTCGCTAGAAGTACCGCGTGGACTTCGACGTTTAGCTTGTTACCTCAGCTTCGATATTGTGCCCTCGGCAGGATCTGATAGACAGTCAGGCTTCTCAGCCTTTTTCATTTGTAGATGTCTGTACCCAAACATGTTAAGCTTCCGCTTGTGCTTGACTTGTTTGCTCTGAATGTTGGGTCATGAGACCCATGATTGTAATATCTCGCTCCTCGGAGCCTATTGAATAAAATGCTTGAGTTGTAGAGTCATGTTGTGATGCCATGTTGTATTTGCACATATCGAGCATATTGTGTGTATGTTATTGAAATGCTTGGTATGTGTGGGATCTGACTATCTAGTTGTTTATCCTTAGTAGCCTCTCTTACCGGGAAATGTCTCCTAGTGTTTCCACTGAGCCATGGTAGCTTGCTACTGCTTCGGAACACTTAGGCTGGCCGGCATGTGTACTTCTTCGTTCTTCTGTCTGTCCCTTCGGGGAAATGTCACGCGATGAATACCGGAGTCCTGTTAGCCCGCTGCAGCCCGGTTCACCGGAGTCCTGCTAGCCCAGTGTTACAGCCTGAATTCACTCGCTGATGACTGACACGTTCGATGCTGGGTCATGGATGCCTGTCCCTGTAAGTTAGTGCCACTTTGGGTTCACGACTAGCCATGTCAGCCCGGGTTCTTTGTCATATGGATGCTAGCGGCACTATCATATACGTGAGCCAAAAGGCGCAAACGGTCCCGGGCCAGGTAAGGTGGCACCCGTGGGAATACCGTGCATGAGGCCGCAAAGTGATATGATGTGTTACATGCTAGATCGATGTGACTTAAGATCGGGGTCCTGACAGCGACATAAAGATTGATATATTGGAAGCCTGTATTTGGATATCGGAATGGTTCTAGGTGAAATCGGGATTTTACCGGAACACCAGGCCCTCATACATGCGGGGTGTTGTGGTGGCATGTCCGAAGAGGCGGCACGCGTCTCCGGGGTGTGCCCCCCCTCACGGACGGCGCCGCCGCCGACACCTGGAGGGGGAAACAGACGCGTTGGGTCTACACGGAGGGGATCTTGCCGTTGGTCTGTCCCGGATGTTGCTCCAAAGTGTTCCTATGGACTGACCTAACACAACCGGGTGGATAGGTCCACTGCTCAAAGCCCGTTTGTGCAAAGTCAAAGGGCTAGATCCCGTGGTCAAATGCTACAGGGTTAGGCGGGACGGGGGCG
>NW_021271201.1:68025-69771 GCF_002162155.2 Triticum dicoccoides
TAGATCCCATGATCGAATGCTACGGGGTTAGGCGGGACGGGGGCCATGGGGGGGTAGCAATGCCACCCAAGCGTCGCACCGGTCCCTCATACATGCAGGATGGTGTGGTGGCTTGTACGAAGAGGCGGCACGCGTCTCTGGGGTGTACCTCCCCTCATGGACGGCGCCGCCGCCAGCACCTGGAGGGGGGAAACAGACGCGTCGGGTCTACACTGAGGGGATCTTGCCGTGGGTCTGGCCTGGATGTTGCTCCAAAGTGTTCCTATGGACTGACCTAACACAACCGGGTGGATAGGTCCACTGCTCAAAGCCTGTCCGTGCAAAGTCAAAGGGCTAGATCCCGTGGTCAAACGCTATAGGGTTAGGCGGGACGGGGGCCCTGGGGGGTGAAGGAAATATGCCCTAGAGGCAATAATAAAGTTATTATTTATTTCCTCATATCATGATAAATGTTTATTATTCATGTTAGAATTGTATTAACCGGAAACATGATACACGTGTGAATACATAGACAAACATATAGTCACTAGTATGCCTCTACTTGACTAGCTCATTAATCAAAGATGGTTATGTTTCCTAACCATAGACATGTGTTGTCATTTGATTAATGGGATCACATCATTAGGAGAATGATGTGATTGACATGACCCATTCCATTAGCCTAGAACTTGATCGTTTAGTATATTGCTATTGCTTTCTTCATGACTTATGCGTGTAACTATGAGATTATGCAACTCCCATTTACCGGAGGAACACTTTGGGTGCTACCAAACGTCACAACGTAACTGGGTGATTATAAAGGAGTACTACAGGTGTCTCCAAAGGTACATGTTGGGTTGGCGTATTTTGAGACTAGGTTTTGTCACTCCGATTGTCGAAGAGGTATCTCTGGGCCCTCTCGGTAATGCACATCACTATAAGCCTTGCAAGCAATGTAGCTAATGAGTTAGTTACGGAATGATGCATTACGTAATGAGTAAAGAGACTTGCCAGTAACGAGATTGAACTAGGTATTGGATACCGACGATCGAATCTTGGGCAAGTAACATACCGATGACAAAGGGAACAACGTATGTTGTTATGCGGTTTGACCAATAAAGATCTTCACAGAATATGTAGGACCCAATATGAGCATCCAGGTTCCGCTATTGGTTATTGACCGAGAATAGTTCTAGGTCATGTCTACATAGTTATCGAACCCGTAGGGTCCGCACGCTTAACGTTACGATGACAGTTTTATTATGAGTTTATAAGTTTTGATGTACCGAAGGTTGTTCGGAGTCCCGGATGTGATCACGAACATGACGAGGAGTCTCGAAATGGTCGAGACATAAAGATTGATATATTGGAAGCCTATATTTGGATATCGGAATGGTTCTGGGTGAAATCGGGATTTTACCGGAACACCATGCCCTAATACATGCGGGGTGGTGTGGTGGCATGTCCGAAGAGGCGGCACGTGTCTCCGGGTTGTGCCCCCCTCACGGACGGCGCCGCCGCCGACACCTGGAGGGGGAAACTGACGCGTTGGGTTTACACGGAGGGGATCTTGCCGTGGGTCTGGCCCGGATGTTGCTCCAAAGTGTTCCTATGGACTGACCTAACACAACCGGGTGGATAGGTCCACTGCTCAAAGACCGTCCGTGCAAAGTCAAAGGGCTAGATCCCGTGGTCAAATGCTACAGGGTTAGGCGGGACGGGGGCCCTGGAGGGGTAGCAATGCCACCCAAGTGTCGCACCGGGCCC
>NW_021271201.1:71861-73553 GCF_002162155.2 Triticum dicoccoides
GGGGTTAGGCGGGACGGGGGCCATGGGGGGGTAGCAATGCAACCCAAGCGTCGCACCGGTCCATCATACATGCAGGGTGGTGTGATGGCTTGTACGAAGAGGCGGCACGCATCTCCCGGGTGTACCTCCCCTCATGGACGGCGCCGCCGCCAGCACCTGGAGGGGGGAAACAGACGCGTCGGGTCTACACTGAGGGGATCTTGCCATGGGTCTGGCCCGGATGTTGCTCCAAAGTGTTCCTATGGACTGACCTAACACAACCGGGTGGATAGGTCCACTGCTCAAAGCCTGTCCGTGCAAAGTCAAAGGGCTAGATCCTGTGGTCAAACGCTATAGGGTTAGGCGGGATGGGGGCCCTGGGGGGTGAAGGAAATATGCCCTAGAGGCAATAATAAAGTTATTATTTATTTCCTCATATCATGATAAATGTTTATTATTCATGCTAGAATTGTATTAACCAGAAACATGATACATGTGTGAATACATAGACAAACATATAGTCACTAGTATGCCTATACTTGACTAGCTCATTAATCAAAGATGGTTATGTTTCCTAACCATAGACATGTGTTGTCATTTGATTAATGGGATCACATCATTAGGAGAATGATGTGATTGACATGACCCATTCCGTTAGCCTAGCACTTGCTCATTTAGTATATTGCTATTGCTTTCTTCATGACTTATGCTTGTAACTATGAGATTATGCAACTCCCGTTTACCGGAGGAACACTTAGGGTGCTACCAAATGTCACAATGTAACTGGGTGATTATAAAGGAGTACTACAGGTGTCTCCAAAGGTACATGTTGGATTGGCGTATTTTGAGATTAGGTTTTGTCACTCCGATTGTCAAAGAGGTATCTCTGGGCCCTCTCGGTAATGCACATCACTATAAGCCTTGCAGGCAATGTAGCTAATGAGTTAGTTATGGAATGATGCATTACGTAATGAGTAAAGAGACTTGCCAGTAACGAGATTGAACTAGGTATTGGATACCGACGATCAAATCTTGGGCAAGTAACATACCGATGACAAAGAGAACAACGTATGTTGTTATGCGGTTTGACCAATAAAGATCTTCACAGAATATGTAGGACCCAATATGAGCATCCAGGTTCCTCTATTGGTTATTGACTGAGAATAGTTCTAGGTCATGTCTACATAGTTATCGAACCCGTAGGGTCCGCACGCTTAACGTTACGATGACAGTTTTATTATGAGTTTATAAGTTTTGATGTACCGAAGGTTGTTCGGAGTCCCGGATGTGATCACGAACATGACGAGGAGTCTCGAAATGGTTGAGACATAAAGATTGATATATTGGAAGCCTATATTTGGATATCGGAATGGTTCTGGGTGAAATCGGGATTTTACCGGAACACCAGGCCCTCATACATGCGGGGTGGTGTGGTGGCATGTCCGAAGAGGCGGCACGCGTCTCCGGGGTGTGCCCCCCCCTCACGGACGGCGCCGCTGCCGACACCTGGAGGGGGGAAACGGACGCGTTGGGTTTACACGGAGGGGATCTTGCCGTGGGTCTGGCCCGGATGTTGCTCCAAAGTGTTCCTATGGACTGACCTAACACAACCGGGTGGATAGGTCCACTCCTCAAGGCCCGTCTGTGCAAAGTCAAAGGGCTAGATCCCGTGGTCAAACGCTACAGGGTCAGGCGGGACGGGGGCCGTGGGCG
>NW_021271201.1:79034-80435 GCF_002162155.2 Triticum dicoccoides
GCCGTGGAGCGGTGGGGAGGAAGAGGGGGTCGCGGCGGAGCCTCTGGGCTAGTCGGGGGAGCGAGGGGTGGCCGGAGACGACTGCTATGGCGAACGGCGGCGATGGTGGTGTTCGGCCGTGAGAGAGAGAGAGGGAGCAGCACGGGAGAGAGGGGGGATAAGGCCAGGGGATCGGGGCGGCACCGAGAAGAAGCGTCGCGGCGTCGCGCTGGCGGGGGAGGCAGGCAGACGAGCTGGTGGCGTGGCGCTCCGGCCGTGCGCGCGCGCCGGCCACACGCCTGGCCGACTGGCGCCAGGAGGACGACGGCGGTGGTGGGCTGGGCTGGCTTGCTGGGCCGGCCAGCTGGCTGGGCCGCACAGGGAGGAGCCCAGGTAAGCTCCTCCTGTTATTGATTTTTCTGTTTTCTAAATTCTGACATTTGTTTTGATTTAAATAATATATTAAATCATTTATTTAACTTATGCCAATTTTTGCAGGAGTTAGATATATTATTCCAGAGCTCCTTTATAATTGGCATAATATTTGGACATATATTAATATATATAATTAATATATTTCCAATGCAAATATTTATGCATTAATTCCAAATGCCCAAAATAAATACCTATGAGCTCTTAAAAATATTGGTTTGATTTTTATCTCTGTCCAATATTTTCAGAGAGCAACATGAGCATTTTCTTGGACCCTTTTGGAGAAATTTTTATTTGGGTCATTTTCAAAATGATTCTGAGGGTTTCAGAGATCCCCATTTCAAGTTTCTGATGAAAGAGTAAACATGATGCAACACTCTAATGCATGACTAGCTAGGGTGTGACAAAGCCTGTCCGTGCAAAGTCAAAGGGGTAGATCCCGTGGTCAAACGCTATAGGGTTAGGCGGGACGGGGGCCCTGGGGGGTAGCAATGCCACCCGAGCGTCGCACCGGGCCCTCATACATGCATGGTGGTGTGGTGGCATGTCCAAAGAGGCGGCACGCGTCTCCGAGGTGGGCCTCCCCTCATGGACGGTGCCACCGCCGACACCTAGAGGGGGGAAACAGATGCGTCGGGTCTACACGGAGGGGATCTTGCCGTGGGTCTCGCCCGGAAGTTTCTCCAAAGTGTTCCTATGGACTGACCTAACACAACTGGGTGGATAGGTCCACTGCTCAAAGCCCGTCCGTGCAAAGTCAAAGGGCTAGATCCCGTGGTCAAACGCTACAGGGTTAGGCGGGACGAGGGCCCTGGGGGTAGCAATGCCACCCGAGCGTCGCACCAGGCCCTCATACATGAGGGGTGGTGTGGTGGCATGTCCGAAGAGGCGGCACGCGTCTTTGGGGTGTTCCCCCCCTCACGGACGGCGCCGCCGCTCACACCAGGATGGGGGAAACGGACGCGTCGGGTCTACACTGAGGGGATCTTG